>NC_081155.1:46175124-46265124 GCF_012432095.1 Onychostoma macrolepis
TTCTTACCCCACTGGCAGATATTTTTTTTACTTTTGGCAGATTTACTATCTTTTTTTTTCTTTTTTTTTCCAGGAAACAAGACATAATATCTTTAGTCATTTTACTTGTCAAGTAAATGCATCTTAATTCCATGATTTTTAGATATTTATATCTTAAGTAGTGCTGTCAAACGATTAATCGCGATTAATCGCATACAAAATAAAAGTTTTTGTTTGAATAATAATCTGTGTGTTCTGTGTATATTTATTATGTATATATAAATACACACATACAGTATATATTTTGAAAATATTTATATATATATATATATATATATATATTTATGAATATATTTCTATATTCATATAATTTATATTAGAAATAAATATATTTAATATATAAACATAGCATATTTTTCTGAAATATATACATGCATGTGTGTGTATTTATATATTATATACACAGTACACATACATGTAATATGTAAACTAAAACGTTTACTTAGGATGCGATTAATCGCGATTAATCATTTGACAGCACTAATCTTGAGTCATTTTACTCGTCAAGTAAATGCATCTTAATGCCTCTGAAACAACTTGCTTTTTGGGTGATGTCTCAGCCCCAAAAAATCAAGTTCAACTTTACAGATTTTTCTCATTGAATAACTGTTTCACTCTGAATCAAGCACATTATGTAATTAAAGCAGACTGCAAACTGCATTTCATGTTGACTAGTTTAATTTCCATGCTGGTTTAATGTTGATCAGTGATGATTTTGAGGCAGTCCAGTGTTATTTTGGTACTTTTAAAATATACTATTATCATTTTTATTAATATTTTGAATTAGCTTTTATTTTTATATAAATTTTTAGTCATTTTGTTCTGTGCTTTTTGCCATTTTTTTTTTTATTATTATTTTATATATATATATATTTTTATTAATATTTTGAATTTATTAAAGTTTTATCAATATTTTATATTGATTTTATTTTCATTTTATTTTCATTTTAAGGCATGTATTTTTTGTCATTTTGCTAGTTCTTGTTGTTTAAAGAAAAAAAAACTTTTTTTATTTAAATTTATTTCAGTAAGTTGCTTAGAAAACATTTAGAATTTCACTTAGTTTAAGTTTTTCATCTTATTTCAATGTTTTTAATAGTTGTAGTTTTAGTTAACAATCCTGTGCTGGTCATAGTCATCCTGCTCAACAGTTACATTTCACTGCATGAGACGAGTCATCCAGCCTGCTCTTTCTGAGGAAGCTGGTTAACTGAGGACGTTAGAGACGTTTGTCCTGTGGTGTATTTAAATAACTTGCTCGCGTTTGTTTGTCCATCTGAACCGCACCCATGTTCATCTGGTTTGCAGTGTTTCTCTGGGCTTCACGTGATCAGTCTCTCTCACCGCTGTCTCCTTCACATAATAAACATCAGATCTCCTCTTTCAGACCAGTTTCTCCGGCTCCGAGGAGCGTGTCAGGGGCTCTTGAACATCTCTCATCGTCTTCTCTAAGACTCCTGCGCTCCTTCAAACACTTCCATCAGTCTCTCTCTCTGCTGCTTTCTCTCTCACTTCATCATATTCATTCCTCTTCAACATTTCAGCACAACCTTTTCAGATGTTCACCTTCACAATAGCATCACTAGTGCTCTGGGGTCGGTAGGATTTTTAATGTTTCTGGAGTAAGTCTCTTCTGCTCACCAAGGCTGCATTTATTTGATCAAAAATACAGTAAAAAATATGAAATATTATTACAATTTAAAATAGCTGTTTTCTATGTGAATATCTGTTCAAATGTAATTTATTTCTGAGATCAAAGCTGTATTTTCAGCATCATTACTCCAGTCTTCAGTGTCACATGATCTTTCAGAAATCATTTTAATATGCAAACAATGCTAGTTATTAAAGAATATTAATATATATATATATATACAATTTCAGAATTTAATAAAATGATAAAAAATATTATCAATTATTATTAATTATTAAATGTAATATAATAAAATAGAATAGAATAGAATAGAATAGAATAGAATAGAATAGAATAGAATAGAATAGAATAGAATAGAATAGAATAGAATAGAGTACAATACAATACAATACACAAAATCGTCCCTGATTTGGAAAATGCTGATTTGGAAAAACTAAAAAGTTATAAAGTTTTCTTTTATAGTGTTAGAAAACAGTCATTTAAACTACATTCATGAAATAAAAACATGATCTTCAGAAATCATTCTAATATGCTGATTTGCTGCTCAACAAACATTTCTGATTATTATCAATGTTGAAAACAGTTGTGTTGCACAATATTTTTGTGGAAACTGTGATGCATTTTATTTTTCAGGATTCACAGATTAATAGAAAGTTCAAAAGAACAGCATTTATTTAAAATAGAAATCTTTTCTAGCATTATAAATGTCTTTACTAATACTTTTGTTCAATTTAATGCGTCCTTGATGAATAAAAGTATTATTTTCTTTAAAAAATAAAATAAAATAAAATCTTACTGACCCCAAACTGGCATGTAATTATTTATATTTAGCACAGTTTTTGTGATTCAGCACTGCTGTGGAGGACAGACGTTCAGAACATTTTGTTGCCATTATGTTATGAAAAACGTTATTTCTGAATGTTCTATGAAGAATCAAAATATCTAGCTTTTTGAATGTTTCAAAAATGTTTATTCTTGGTTATGCAAACGTTACGGGAACGTTCCATTGTATCGTTTTGCAAACATTATTGGAATGTTACTTTTGAATGTTCTCTGAACGTTTTGAAACAAGTAACATTTAAAAATGCTACATGAACGTCCAACGAACATTCAAGAACAAATGTTCCATCAGTGATGTGTAAACAACGTTTTTGTGCTAACATTTTAAGAACATTATTAAAGACCAGATAACGTTGAATGAACGTTCTATTAACAGTAATGTTCATAACGTTCCAGAAGGTTCCTGTCATCAGCTCAGAGCATCAGACATGTGAATCTGAATCTCCTAACACTATTATCCTCGTGTGTCTCGCTGTTCTGACTTAACTAGATTAGAATCAAACACATTTAACCGGCAGGAATTTCCCATCCTCTCGTCTGGCTGGTATTTTTATCCGCGTCTTAGAGGTCATTAAGTGTTTTAGAGGCGATGAAGAATGTTGCTCTTGTTTGGGCGTCTCTTCATGCATGTGTGTTTGTTTGTGTGTCTCTCTCTCGTACACACACCCTTCCTCTCGTTGAATGTCCAGCGTTCAGCTTTCGTGCTCATTTTTGGCTCGGAGCTTGTTTATTGCAGGTTGGTGAATGACACACGCCTGCACATAAAACACTCTACTTCTTGTAGATTACAGGATCTCCAGCGGGAGGTCCTGACAGTATCTAGTGTTTCTAGCCATTTGTCTTTAGGTATAAAGTCTTACAGACAGAACCACAGTTGCCAAGTCCACATATTTTATGCGACTCTGGGCTTATTTATTTTTTTTTTGCAAAGTTGTGTTAAAAAATCACGGGTTGCGGTTTTTGAGCTTTTTTTTTTTTTTAAATATGGTTGTTTGTTAGGAAAACCTGACAAGCAACTTCGTTTCTTTACATTTATGGTCGATGTTTGTTTCCAGTATATTGTTGACACTGTTATTTAACAAAAAAAATCAATGCATACAATATGCATTGAATTGGACGAATAACCTATGTTCAATCGATCACAGAGAGCCTTCGCTCATTTCTGACAGTGCTGCGTATCTCATTTCGCTCATTCCGCTCATTCGCTCATTTCAAACAGGGCTGTGTATCCCAAAAGTGTCATAAGAAAGCATTGAAAGCATTGATTCTGTTCTGTAATATTAATATAAGTCATACACTGTCAGAATAAAAAGGTTGCATTTTATGCGTGCAGCAGCCTGTCACTGCAGTCCCTTATTAAAATGAACCATGGTTTTACTAAAGTGGACGTAGTTCAACTATAGTATTTATAGATTTCCATGGTTACCACAGTAAACATATTTTATCCATGTGTAAACAAAAATATAACCTAATAAGTTGCAATTAAGGCATATTGAATGTTAAAATGCATTTCAAATATAAAGTTAAGTAGGTATCATTACCCATTTTACTCTTAGTAATTTAATAATTTAATAATTTAATAAATTTAATAATTTAAAAGTCAGTTTAGAAGAATCGTATCGGTATCGGTACCGATATCGCCGATACTGGCCTTTAAAAGCATCGGTATCACATCGAAAACAAAATAAGCAGTATCGTCCATCCCTAGTGGCTATATTAAAGCTCCCCCTCAGTGCTTTTGTTTTGTTCTCCTTTTCCATCTCCATAACTAGCTCGTGGTGATTGTAGGATTGTGTGTGCCCCTCCCGCTTTGTTGCAATTTGATGATTTTTGTAAAATAACTTCTGTTTTTGCTCTTGAAACTCCGAGTGGTTTCAGTTTACTATGTTGCAGGCTCATTCACTGATAATAAACATATTTGTGTTTATAGAGTTCCATTATGCAGAGGTGGACAGTAACTAAGTACATTTACTTGAGTATTGTACTTAAGTACACTTTTTGAGTATCTGTACTTTACTTGAGTATTGTTTTTTCTGGAAACTTATGACTTTAACTTCACTACATTTGAAAGACAAATATTGTACTTTTCACTCCACTACATTTCTATCAAGGTCCTTGAAGTAGAAAGTCGTTATTATGTAGCTGCTTTGAAAGTCAGTGGGTGATTTTTTTCTTCTCCAAAACGTGACTTTCTTTTTTTCAGACAGTTTATCAGTAATCTCTCTTGTAGGGCTCATGAAGTGATTGATGCAGCTTCGAGTCCAAGACAAATTTCCTGCAAAGTACAATAAAGTATAACTCTAACTCATATTATCGCGAGTTGGACAGAACTTATGGAGAACTTTGGAAGAAGCTAGGACTCTTACTAGAGTTACACTGCAAAAAATAGTATTTATGTCTTGTTTTCTAGTATAAATATCTAAAGATTCTTGAATCAGAATGCATTTACTTGACAAGTAAAATGAAGTAAAATGACTCTGAAAATATTATTCAAATTTTGTTAGTTTTTGCTTAAAACAAGCACAAATATCTGCCAATGGGGTAAGAAAAATAATCATAATTCAAAGGCTAAACAAGATTATTTTTCTTACCCCATTGGCAGATATTTTTGCTTGTTTTAAGCAAAAACTAACAAAATTAGAATTTTTTAGTTTTTTAGTTTTTTCAGAAAACAAGACTTAATGTCCTAAGTCATTTTACTTGTCAAGTAAATGCATCTTAATTCCAGAATTTGAAGACATTTATACAAGAAAACAAGACAAAAATACTAATGAAGAAAATAATTTTTTACAGTGTAAGATTGTTTGAAGGATGACTGCTAAAATACCCTTCAATTCTTCAATTCAAATTCTTCTCCCCACAAGAACTTTGGTCGAGTTTGCTTATTTTATGTATTAGAGAAATCTAGTACATTGGCGATCCACCCAAACTACTGCTCAGCCAAATACAGCAAAATCTAACAATGTCAGTGTGTTTTCTGCTCTTCATTAATCGATGTCTGATGATCTCTGTCCGCTCGCAGACGTCGAATCATGGCAGCTGGAGCTCCTGGGGTCCGTGGGGTTCGTGTTCTCGCTCGTGTGGCGGTGGTGTCCAGTTTGCACATCGTCTCTGTAATAACCCTCCTCCCCGAAACAACGGCCGCTACTGCACCGGGAAGAGAGCCGTGTACCGCTCCTGCAGCGTCACGCCGTGCCCTTCAGCCGGTGAGCGTCAAACACACATGCATGCACAAATAATGCATGCTCACAGAAGAAAACACATGCAAATGCAGCAAATTCTGAGGCTGCATCACGTAGATCCCTGATAGATCCTGCAATCCCAGAATGCATTGCAATAAACTCAGTGAAAAGTTCTTTCTAATATGATACCGTCAAGAGAAATATTAAGTAGGTACCTGACACATTACATCGAGATTTCAGAATAAGATGTGACCCTGCAGCACAAAAGCAGTCATAAGCAGCACAGCTATATTTGTAGCAATAGCCAACAATACAATGTATGAGTCAAAAATCATTAGGATATTAAGTAAAGATCATGTTCCATGAAGATATTTTGTAAATTTCCTACCATAAATATATCAAAACTTAATTTTAAATAATATGCATTGTTATGAACTTAATTTGAACAACTTTAAAGGCGATTTTCTCAATATTTAGATTTTTGTGCACCCTCAGATTCCAGATCTTTAAATAGTTGTATCTCAGCCAAATATTGTCCGATCCTAACAAACCATACATCAATGGAAAGCTTATATATTCGTCTTTCATATAATGTAGAAATCTCAATTTAAGAAAATTGGTCCTTATGACTGGTTTTGTGCTCCAGGGTCATAAATGTGTATTTTAGATGCTGCAGCTGTGTTTGTTCAGCATTTTATTCACCTTTTTGATTTCACTAATAATTTTTTTGTTCTGCAGTCTGGCATTCATTTTTATAAGATACAGTTTTTAATTCAAAACCAATGTTGTTACTAAAACTAAATTTAGTTTTAATTGATTAGTTAATTGAAATAGAGCTAAAATAAAATATTGATATTAATGTTAAATTAAAACTTAAACAAAAGCAAAAATGCAACAAACTGAAATTAAATAAGCATATGTTACTTAAGTGCTAAAATTACTAAAACTAAAACTGAAATAAAAATTAATTGGTAACACTTTATAATAAGGTTCATTACTTAACATTAGTTTACATGAACTAAGAATGAACAATACTTCCACAGCATTTATTAATCTTAATGTTAATTTCAACATTTACTAATGCATTATTAAAATTAAAAGTTGTGCTTGTTAATATTAGTTAATGCACTGTGAACTAACTAACAATGCACAACTGTATTTAAATGAACTAACATTAATAAATAGTAATAAATCATTTTATAAATGTATTGTCCATTGTTTCTTCATGATAGTTAATACATTAACGAACATTACCTAATGGAACCTTATTGTAAAGTGTTACCAATAAATTAAAGCTAAATATTAATATTAAGAAAACTAAAACTAACAAACAAGAGGAAAGCACAAAACAAAATTACTAAAACTAAAGTGAAAATGAAAATATAAAATAAAAGCTAATTCAAACTATTAATAAATACCATACTAATTATATATAACTAGTATACTAATTAAATATAAATAATACTCAAACACAATATTAATGACAGTCATGGCACTTTAAATAAATTTTCAAACTTTAACTATAAATAAAAATTAATAATAATAAAAAATAATAACAGAAATGATAGCCAAAAAGAATAATAATAACATTAATAATAATAATTTATTTAATATTATTGCCATTGTTATTGTTGTTGTTACAGTTAATAATAATTAAATCTAAAAATATATAAATAAATATAATATAATATAATATAAAAGTGTATTTCCTTTACTCTTTCAATTATCGTGAGCTTGTGAAAACCTCATCTATAATAATTATAAATTATAAAGAGTTCTCTCCCGAAACCAGCTTAAGACCAGCAAACTCTCTTAGACTGGTTTAAGCAGAGATTTTTAACACATTTTGTTCATATTTTTAATTACAATGCTTTTCTTACTTGGATATCTTTGTCTTGTTTCAGCCCAGATATCTAAAAAGTAAAAGTATTTTCTAGACAAGTAAAAATTATTGTATTGTTTTCAGAAAAAAAAAAAAAAAGTCAAAATTTTTGCTTGAAACATGCAAAATGATCTGCCAATGGGGTTAACAAAATAATCTTGCTTTCTGTGTGAAATAAGATTATTTTGCTCGTTCTAAGCAAAAACTTACTTAATTTTGACTTGTTTTTTTTTCTGAAAACAATACAATCATTTTGACTTGTCTAGAAAATGCTTCTTGATTTAAGAATGTTAAGATATCTTGGCTGGAAACGAGACAAAGAACCTACGTAAGAAACGCATTTTTTGCAGTGTAAATACTGTATTAATAACAGCAGCAAACATTAGCTCAGTTTGTGCATGGAATATATTTGCTCTCATTCGTCTGCGTCAGGTAAGAGTTTCCGTCAGGAGCAGTGTGAGCTGCGTAACGGCCCTCAGACGGACCCTAAAGGAGTGAAGACCTTCGTGGAATGGGTGCCTAAGTTTGCCGGCGTGCTTCCCAAAGACATGTGCAAACTCACCTGCAGGGCCAAAGGGACGGGATACTACGTCGTGTTCTCGCAGCGGGTGAGGGAGCCACCGATCTCTCATAACACTTACAAACTGACTCCACATACTGAAAGATTTACATCCTTTCGACATGATATTATAGAAATGCCATACTGCTCGTTGAAGCGTCACATGGTGCTTCAAACCCAGCTAACAGGAAGCGTTCTCAGAACAAGGTTCTCTAAAAGATATGAACAGACATCTTACAGTTACGTTAATAGAAGTTAGCTGGTTTTTAACAATATTCTCAAACGTTAGCACTAAAACATTGTTTACGCATCTGTTACAGAATGTTTTTTTTAACAATTCAGTTGGACATTTGTGTAACATTTTTTAAATGTATCTACTTGTTTCAGAACGTTCAGAGAACATTTGAATGTAACATTCCCATAATGTTTGCAAAATGATACAATGGAACATTCCCTTAAAATTTGCATAATGTTTTAAATTTAGGCATTTAGCAGACGCTTTTATTATTAGGACAAAGAAGCAATCAAAACCAACAAAAGAGCAATGATATGTAAGTGCTGTTATAAGTCTCAGTTAGCCTAACGCAGTACACATTGCAAAGTTGTTTTTTTATAGTAAATAAAAAGAAAATAGATTAGAGAACATTAGTGTTAGAAAGTCTAGAGAACGTTTAGAGAATGTTTTTTTTTTAAATTACAAAACTGAATGTTTTGAACATTCGTAGAACATTCAGAAATAACATTTTCGCAACTTAATGGGAACGTTAGAAAAACATTCTTAGAACATACACTGATAAAACTGATGTGTTAGATTTACTTAAAATATATATGCACCATTTTTGCATCATACTTTTTAAGTAAACCCAACTTGTTTATTTTAAGTAAAATAACAAAGATAATCTTTGATATATGAACTTAAATATTTGAGTTCACGCAACATTCTTTACTTAAAACATGCAATATGATATAATCTACTAAGTAATTTCAAGTTGCGGTAACTTAACATTTAAACTCATTTATATAAAAAATATAATTAATTGAGTTGAACCAAAATAACATTTTAACTTATTTTAGATCTTCGACTATTGGTCTGCTTGCTGCACTGCTACGTTTCTCTCAGCCGCAGTTTATAAAATTTACTTAATGTAGCACTGGAAAAAAACATGCTATTAAGGCATGTGGTTCACTTGCAAACATGAAAGTAAGCAAGCAGACAGTTTGTTATCCTTTTAAAATAATAAGTCTACTCAATATACAAACTAAATTATTTAATGTAGAAATTACATTTGTTTTTATGTAGTATTTACTTCACCACAAAATCATTTCTCTCAGTGTATTTTATTATGTTATGAAAACGTTCGTCCAGTAGCATTAATAAAACTTTTATTCAGAGTTATCTAGTCACAGCACAAAAACATTATTTATACATTGTTCCTAATGTTAAATCTTTTAGTTGGATGTTTTTCTAATTTTTCTTTTTTTTTCTAAAGTGAACATTCAAAACAACATTCCTTAATGTTTGCAAAATGATGAAATTCCTTAAATGCTCATATAACCATTTTTAAAAACAGATGTTCAGAGAACATTCAGAAATTAGTATTTTTGTCTTGTTTTCTTGTATAAATATCTACAAATTCTGGATTTAAGATGTATTTGCTTGACAAGATATTATGTCTTGTTTTCTGGAAAAATTATCCAAATTTTGTTAGCTTTTGCTTAAAACAAGTAAAAATATCTGCCAATGGGGTAAGAAAAATAGCCTTTGAATTATGATTATTTTTCTTACTCCATTGGCAGATATTTTTGCTTGTTTTAAGCAAAAACTAACAAAATTTGAATAATATTTTCAGAAAACAAGACAAAATACCTGTCAAGTAAATGCATCCTGATTCAAGAATTTTTAGATATTTATACTAGAAAACAAGACATAAATACTAAGCAAGAAAATATTTTTTGCAGTGTTGATAACTTAATGGGAACGTTAGCAACGCATTCTATCAATATCATGTCCAAAAACATGGTATTTTAGTGCTTTTTGTTAGTGATATATTTATTAAACCTTGAATATTTGTGCCATTATTTTCTTTACATTTACATTTATGCATTTAGCAGACGCTTTTATCCAAAGCGACTTACATTGCATTCAAGTTACAGTTTTTACATTTTATCAGCTCTTGCTTTCCCTGGGAATCGAACCCATGATCTTGGCGTTGCTAGCGCCATGCTCTACTATTTGAGCTACAGGAAAGCTTTAGTAGCAATAGATGAAGACCAAACAGCAGGTGAGGTTTGGTTTGTGTGGTGTTCCTGCAGGTGGTTGACGGGACGGAGTGCCGGCCGTATAGCAGTTCGGTGTGTGTGAAGGGAAAGTGTGTTCGCACCGGCTGCGACGGGATCATCGGCTCTAAACTTCAATATGACAAGTGCGGCGTCTGCGGCGGCGACGGAAACAGCTGCATCAGAGTGGCTGGAAACTTCACCAAGAAGAGGTTAGAAAACACACACAATTGGAGGCATTCCACTTGTTTTTAACCAAACCCTAAGAAACGGGGACGTCATCAGAAGGAGGTTTTGTCAGGTTTATATCAATATCTCCCTCATTTATGGTGAAGTTGTCCATAAACACACACACTCTCTCAGACACGCTGCAAAAATATTTATTAAGTATTTATGTCTTGTTTTCTAGAATAAATATCTCAAAATTCTGGAATTAAGATGCATTTAAAACGACTCAAGATATTTTGTCTCGTTTTCTGAAAATATTATTCAATTTTGTTAGTTTTTGCTTTAAAAAAAGCAAAAATATCTGCCAACAGGATAAGAAAAATAATCTTAATTCAAAGGCTAAACAAGATTATTTTTCTTACCCCATTGGCAGATATTTTTTACTTGTTTTAAGCAAAAACGAACAAAATTTGAACAATATTTTCAGAAAACGAGACAAAATATCTTGTCATTTTACTTGTCAAGTAAATCCATCTTAATTCCAGAATTTCACAGCTTGAGACACACAACTGAATGCGTAATGTGGTTTACAGAAGTAGGAAATGTTCCTGGTACAATATCCTTTGTTTTCCCTGGGACAACATTAGAGGAAAACATGAAAGAAAAGTAAAATCACAAGTCAGATGTGTTGTACAGCTTGATGGAGGCTTTCACTGCTTCTTAGATGCTTCTCCTCCAGAGTTTCAGGTCTCAGAAATGTCTCAAATTGTCCTCAGATTTGCACTCAGAAGTCAGAGATCTCAATATAAACTCAAGCATTTCTCACCCAGTGATCTGAGCTGCTTCACACTCGTTGGATTCTTGCTGAAAGAACCAGTGACTCATTTGGGTCTGTTTTTATGTATTCTGAGGAATTTTAGGAGAAGCACCTGAGACAAATTTAATACCTTTTTGAAACAACTAAGACTTAAAAGATTTTTTTGAAACAAGTCATACTCTCAAGCTTTAAACAATGTAGACAATGACACACAACACAAAAGCTAATTTGTTCTAAAAAATTAAACATTTAAAATTTGTTACATTTTTTTCAATGATAAAATAAGTTTATTTTTCTGACCCCATCGGCAGATATTATTCCTTGTTTTAATCATAAACTTAATTTTGATATTTTTTTATTGGAAAATAAGACTTGATATCTTAAGTCATTTTGCTTCTGAAGTAAATGAATGTTTATCTTCTTGAATTAACAAAAAGAGACATACTATGTCTTTATTTCTAATATATATATATATATATCTCAAAATTAAGTGAGCTGATCCTTTAAACAAGAAAAAATATTTGCCAGTAGTGTCAGAAAAATTTTATTTCATTCCATTTGAATATTTTTCTTAACCCATGGACAGATGTTTTTTTTTGTTGTTGTTGTTTTTTTCTTGTTTTGAGCACTTCGTGTTTAACCGGAAAAAAAATAAAATAAATAAATAAATATCTTATGTCATTTTGCCTCTCAAGTAAATGTATCTTGATTTAAGAATGTTTGGATATTTGGTTTGGAAGCAATAAGAAATAAATAATATGAATTTTCCGAAAAAAAAGTAGATTAAAATTAAGTAAGTTTATACTTACAATAAAAAAAAAATTGCCAAAAGGGTAAGAAAAATATATTTTCTGATTCCATTGGCCATTCCATATTTTTCCTTGTTTTAAGCATAAATTCACTCCATTTTTATTTAGGAAAACAAGACTTAAGCCATTTTGCTTCTCAAGTAAATGAATCTTATTTTTTAAAAATTTGATATTTGTACTGGAAGAGACAGAAAACACAAAATAAGACAAAATGACTAATAAAGTCATGTGATGTTGTCTCTGTGTTCTGCAGTAAGGGCTACACAGATGTGGTGAAGGTTCCCGAAGGCTCGACGCACCTGAAGGTCCGACAGTACAAAGCCAAAGGGCAGTCGCGCTACACGGCGTATCTAGCGCTGCGGCGGCCCGGAGGAGAATACCTGCTCAACGGGAAGTTCATGATCTCCACGTCCGAGACCATCATCCCCCTCAACGGCTCCGTTCTCAACTACACCGGCTGGAGTCAGCGGGACGAGGCCCTTCACAGCATGGGCCCCGGGGCCCTTCAGGAAAGCCTGGTGGTGCAGATTCTGGCCACGGACGCTAAGAAACCACTAGACATCCGCTACAGCTTCTTCATGCCGCGCAAAATGCCGCTTCCGCCGCGAACGGTCGCCGCAACTTTGGGAACTGCCGCGGCGCTGTCGTCGGCGGAGATTATGACGTTTACGACCGAGGTTCCTGCAACGACGGAGCCTCCGACGACGATGCCCGCGGGGCCGCGCTGGGTGACGGGATCGTGGATGACGTGCTCCAGAACTTGCGATACGGGTTGGCAGAGTCGCACGGTGCAATGCAAGGACCCTCAAGGGAAGCTGTCCAAGAGCTGCCCGCTCAGCGCCCGGCCGTCGGCCTTCAAGCACTGCCTGATTAAAAAATGTTGAGGACCCCTCAATCAGACGAACTTCCTGACTGAGCTTCGTGAAGCACGTAGACTGAACCATTGCAGTTGCGTTCCGATCACTGTGGGATTCTGCTAGCTTTCGCAATCGCGTTGCGTTGTGACTTCGGACAAGGAGCTTTAGCTCTAGCCTTGAATGTGGTGATGGTTAGCCACGCCCCTTTGACAAAGCCACGCCCCTTGAGTTCACACTGGCAGTGATTTAAACCATTTCTATAGTGTTTGAGGCTCTGGCTTCAAATGAGTCAATGTTCAGCCACGCCCCTTGAGTTCACACTGGCAGTTATTTAATCGTTGCTGTAGTGTTTGAGGCTCTGACCTCAAATGTGTCAACGTTCAGCCACGCCCCTTTGGCAAAGCCACGCCTTTGACTCAAAACGACACGCCCCTTGACTTCACACTGGCAGTGATTTAAACCATTGCTGTAGTGTCTGATGTTAAGATGCGTCCACATTTACCAGTGATAAAATGGAATGTTTCATTAACGTTCACGTAACCAGTGTAACCACAAACAATGTTTTTAGAACTTAATGGGAACATTAGCATAACGTTCTGTATCAATATCATGTCCAAAAATCAAAACCCTCAATCAGATGAACTTCCTGGTTCAGCTTTGTGGAGCGCGTAGACTGAACCATTGCAGTTGCATTTGTATGAATGCGGTTCTGATAACTGTGGAATTCTGCTAATGTTCGCAATCGTATTGCGTTGTGACTCGGACAAGGAGCTTTGGCTCTAGCCTTGAATGTGGCAATGTTCAGACACACCCCTTTGACAAAGCCACGCCCCTTGAATTCACACTGGCAGTGATTTAAATCATTGCTGTAGTGTTTGAGGCTGTAGCTTTTGATGTTAAAATGTGTCCACATTTACCAATGATAAAATGGCATATTCCCTTAACATTTACATAACCAAGAAAAAAAAAAGTTTTTTAAGCATTTAGAAAACTGGATTCTCTGAAATAACGTTTTCATAACTTAATGGGAACGTTAGCTTAACATTCGGTATCAATAGCATGTGCAAAAAACAGAGTGTGTTGGGAATCCCTCAATCAGATGAACTTCCTGAATCCTGCTAGTGTTCACAATTGTGTTGTGACTCAGACAAGGAGCTTTGGCTCTAGCCTTGAATGTGGCAACTTTCAGCCACGCCCCTTTTACAAAGCCCCACCCACTGATTCAAAAGGCACGCCCCTTAAGTTCACACTGACAGTGATTTAAACCACTGCCGTAGAGTTTAATGTTAAGTTGCAATCACATTTACCGTTGCTCTGTGAAATCAAGTCACTCTAACTGGATTCCAACGATTGCGTGAAAAAACGTACACTTTTTTTTTCTGCTGACCAACAGAAAACTGCTTGGTGACTTCTGTGTGAGTGGCACTTCATACATCTCTTCTTAATAAACAACAGACATTGGATCGTTTTGGTTCACAAAACATCCCTGCAATTTTGCTAATGTGACCGCAACGTCAGTGGCCGTTCTAACTCGACTGTAGTGCTGCACGATATAAAGCATAATTTAATTTCCTTTTGATTTGTGCTTGCGCAAAAGTGCAATAATTCTTGGAGCAAAATAATCAGGATTACACTGTAAAAAACAATTGTTCCAAAAAGTTGTTTCAACTTAAAATAATTTGTTACCCCGCTGACTTAAAATTTTTAGTTTAATCAACTTGAAATTTTAAATTACTCAATGTTAATTTAAGGGACAACTGGAATATTTTAGTTGAATAAACTAAAAATTTTAAGTCAGCGGGGTAATAAATTATTTTAAGTTGAAACAACTTTTTTTTTTTTTTTACAGTGTATCAGATACCGTGCCAGCCTACTTGATTGCAGTATTCGACTATATCAGTCTGCGCTCCCATTGGTCGTCATTGCATTGTCACCGTTTATTTGCATAAAGCTGGACCAAGTTGTTAACAATTGTCAACAGATTTACTGATCGCTGTCAGTGTGAACGTCCCGTTACAATATCACCCATAAGAAATAAGCTTCGACTGCAGGAACGGAAAGGTCAATGCAGAATGCTGAATTTCCAGAGTGAATCTCATAAGACTAAGACAAACTGGGAATATGACTGACCGCCGGTCCGTTCCTGAGCTCGTTTTCAGGGTTTGAGCTGACGTTGATGTGTTTGTTCCTCTGTGCTCCATGTTTATGTCCGTTTGAGTCTGAAACTCCCACAATGAACTGATCTTCCTTTCTTTGCTACAGAAAAACTAAACAGGGCTCTGATTTGTAAATGTGTGTATGTCATTTTCTGTGTTCAGGGCTCAAACGACACTGTGTGCCCTCGATACTCGCAATAACGCCAGCCGATCGCTCACTCGCTCGCAGTCGCGCCGTTTACATGTTCATAGGAATGTTTCGGGTTTAAAACAAACAAAAACCTTGTTTAGAGTGACACACTTACAATGGACGTCTATGAGGCAAGAAATACACAGGGTTAAAGCAGAAATGTGAAACATGTATGTTTATTAAAGCCTGTATACTAATTGCTATGTACAGAAATGTGTGTAATTTGAACTGTAAGCCCAGCCAACAAGAAACGTTTTTACAATGTTCTGGCGAGGTTCTTTTAACGTTATGAACAATTCAAAACAATTAAAGTAACTCGTTTAAAGTTATCTGGTCTTTAATAATGTTCTCAAAAACATTATTTAAACATCATTCATGGAACGTTCATCTGACATTTTTTAAATGTTGCTACTTGTTTCAGAATGTTCAGAGAACATTCAAAAGTAACATTCCCATAATGTTTGCAAAATTCTAAAATGGAACGTTCCCTTAACATCCACATAACCAATTAAAAAATTCAAAAACTGGACATTTTGAACTAATAACATTTTCATAACCTTATGATAACGTTAGCACAACGTTCTTAGAACATATTTCTGTTAGCTGGGAGACTTCTGTTCTTTGCAGATGAACTTCTGGTTATGTGTTACCGATGTAAGTGACTTTTACATGTTCTTATAATGTTGCACAGACAAGGTGACACGTTTAAAGTTTTTTCGTTGTCTTGTTCAAAACAATGTGTTTTCTGACATTGTGATACAATGTCTTGCCCCATAGACTTCCATCGTAAGATACTGTAAACACAATCTTTAAAATTGAGGGAGGAGTTTTTTCTGTGTTAATGAACAGCTTGACTTGTATTGAGACCGGAACATTCCTTTGAATCATTTTTCACCTCAGTTCAACCTCATAACTTCATTTCTCAGACAGTGAAACACTGAAGCTGAAGGAAATAATGACACGGAGTGTGTTTTCATGCTTCATAGTTGACATATGCAAACGCTCTTGCAAATTAGCACCACTTCTCAGATATGTGATGTGTGTTCAGATAACATACATGTGGTTCATGTGTGTGTTTTTATGAGCAGCGGAAATCAGTTTAAAGTCAGCATGATTCAACTCTATTTACTTTAATTCGTGTTCCTGCTCTTATTATATATAATATAATCTTTCATAGTAATTTGATATCATTTGACACCATCTCATCAGTTTAAAAATAAAGTAAATTTTAAAATTAATGAAAAGAAATGCACTATTTTTTTCTCATCTTATATCCAGTTTCGATTAGAAGTGCATCACATTACAGAAGCGCAGTGTGAATGCGTTTCATGTTGACTTTAAACCTGCTGCGGTTGTTTCATTTGTGAAGTTGTTTGATTCATGTCACACAGATGCAGTAACTGAATGAACTCATGTGATTCAGTGTTTGGTACCTGAACTTTTTCCAGGATTTCATCTGTTTACTCCATGTATGCAGTACTGTTTTACCGTCTCAATGGGAAATGGCCGTTTCACTGAAAATACACAGCACTGATTTTATAATTTATTGTTTGTACAACTGGTATGTGAAAAAAAAAAAGAAAACACAGGATGAATTTATTTATTGTTATGCTCATTTTGTCTCATAAATACTATTTAACTAGGAATATGAGTGAGCAGAATAGTTCCTTTTGAAGAAAATTGTGTTTTTTAGCCATCTTCATGAATATATGTGTATATAAAACAAAGTGCTATATTTAAAAGTTTACGTTTTATCGATTCATTTGTTGCCTCACTGAGATATCCATCTAGTTTCTAACTAGTTTCTCAACTAGCCATTTGAGTTTGTTGAAGTACACAAGAGCGGAGGATGATATTTCTACGGTCCCATACGTCACTTCTTCTACTGAACCTCTATTAAACATACAACACAGTGCTTCAGGAAGCATTGCTTCATCTTAAATGAGATTTGAATGAGCAGTTCGCTGTAAGACTAAACTAGAAGACTAGAGTTTATTTTGAGAGCAAACAGGAGTGAGAGGGGCAAGTTGTCACACTTTTTATTCCAGTGAAGATTTCTCAGTTCTAATTTCTAAACAGACACCAACCAGCAAAAACTAATGAACATTTCCACTGTTATTCCCAGAAAATAAACATGCAGTTCATTTAGCACACGCTGGCCCATATGGGGTAAGTTGTCACATAGGAACTTGCTGTTTATTGATACTGATTTGAGGAGGAAAAAGCGTTCTTAAATATCTCTATTAAAATATATTATTGGCTTTTAAAGGATTTTGTGTGAAACTTAAAAATGACACCAAACGATTCATGAAACAGCAAAAAAGTAGCTTTAAATCAGATTATAGGTCAATAAAATAGATGAAAACCAACATGCAATCTGTTTATTGAGGTGAAACACCAGCTATTTATCAAACTGCAGAGATGATGGTGAAAATACACAGAAGCTAATAACTTGTTCAGACTATAAACGTTCTTTAATAGGCTGTTTTATTAGTCTTTGGTTACTGGATGAGATGAGAAGTACTGCTCAACCAAATCACACTAATTAGTAACTGCGTTTAATATAGACTTTAGGTCTGCAATCAAAAATCTGAGATCTCAGTATGAACTCAAACATTTGAGATGCTCCACATTGATTTTAAAGCTCTAGATTGGATGAACTAGTGACTCATTTGCATGGGTCTGTTTTTATTTCTCCTAACGACTTTTGGGAGAAACATCTGACAAAAACATGATGCTTGTCATGAAACACAACGTTGAGTCTCCGTGGGTCAGGGAGGTTCAGTTCAGTCAACTTTAACTTTACCCTGAGATGGGAAACTCTTGAGTTCTTCATTTACTGTTATAATATCAGAGGAGGAAACTGGCAGAACGGTAAGTTATTGAACTAATATTAATTTTCATGGTATCCCACAGGCAAAAGAATAGAAAAAAAACATGAAGTATAAAAACATAATTCAATCAGGTAATGCTTTAAGCATATAAAATGTTCATGGGTGTAGGCTACAAGACGTTACAAACATTTGACATATTAAATACACATCATCCAGTGTCTATTTCAATATGCAGCAGCTTTTTCCACAGTCTAATGCTCTTTTCACATAATTAAACCTTGTCTAATCCAAACTGGTGCATTTCTTAATTAGAGTAATGAAATAAACATTTGACTTCTATTCAGCCAACAGCAAGAAGACTCACAAAATAATGAAGAACAGATGAAAAGGACAGCCACAATACCAAGTATTGAAGAATGTAAAAATCCGAGAGGAAAAACAGTAACTGTTGCTTTTGTGTTTGTAGGACATAAGACCAAATCAATTTAAGAGCTGTGGTGGTGGCTACAGCATATATCTCGAACTACCCTTCCATGCCATACAGTAATCAGCTTCATTTTCGATGGGTCTGTGCTCATTTAACTACACAAAAATTCTCAGAAAGAGCGTGAGAGCGAGGCACACTTTCCTTACCGCTCTGCATACAGCAGCCTTACTAATGTGCTAATGCACAGAAAACTACCATTACAGCTCAAATAAATATGCATGTGGATATGGCAAAAAAAAATGTGATGTAAATCCCTTAGGAATTAATGCAGCCTCTTAATCTACAGGATTCTGTATAAAAAGGACGGGTCTCACTTTATATTAGGTGGCCTTAACTACTATGTACTTACACTTAAATTAATAATTTGTTACAATGCACTTATTGTGTACATACATGTTTTTACATTGTACTTATATTTTTAAAAATACCTATTTGTAATTACATCTGTATTTAATTTCTGTAATTACATTTATAATTACACTGTTGACCCGTCCCTTGCACCTTAACCCACCCTTAAACCAACCCAGACCACCAAACCTGTCCCTAACCTTATCCATATCCCACCTCAATAGCAGCAGAAGTGTTTTGCAATTCAGCATGAACACAATAAGTACATTGTACTTATTTTTTGATGTAAGTACATAGTAGTTAATGCCACCTAATATAAAGTGTAACCAAAGGACGTGCTGTTTTTGTCACTTTCACAGTGTCTGCATGATGAAATTATATGTGCATTGAATGAATGTACCGGCACTGCAAAAAAGATAAATAAAAATGCTTTTCTTGCTTAGTATTTTTGCCTGTATGTAGTCTTTTAAGTGTAATTTTCTTATTTTGCAAATTATCTCCTAACGGGGTAAGAAAAATTATCTTGTTTCCATTTGCATTAAGATAATTTTTCTTGTTTTAAGTAAAATGCACTTAATTGAGTTTTTCCCAGCTAACAGAGTGTGTTCTCAGAAAGGTTCTCTCACAGTTATGAACAAACGTTCTTCCAGTAACATTAATAGAATGTTTGTTCAAAGTTTTCTGGTCTTTAATAATGTTCTCAAAACATTAGCGCAAAAACATTATTTACACGTCCTTCGTGATTTTTTTTCTTTTAGTTGGACATGCATGTAACATTTTTTAAATGTTGCAATTTGTTTCAGAATGTTCAGAGAATGTTCAAAGGCAGCTTTCACATAATGTTTGCAAAATGATACAATAGGATGGTTGCTTAACCTTTACATAACCAATAAAAAACATTTTAAAACATTACAAAACTGGACACTTTGAACATTCAGAAATATAATTTTCAAAACTTGACAGGAACATTAGTAAAAGGTACTTCGGTACGTGGCCTATATGCTTTTAAAATACAGCAAACTCTCTCAGATATTTTTTGTAGTGCTGAAATACTTGTAGTCTACTATAACTGTACACTAGTTTTTTGCTGCACATAATATTACAGTTTTTTCAACTGCTTTTACACACAAAATCTTGTCACACCGTTTCTGAAAGCTGTCACTCAAACAGCAGAAGCACACACCAAATCTGCAAAACCATCACAGACAGACTGATATGAATGGACCAGCTGAGATTATATATGATGCTGGGGCGCCACCTGCTGTCTGACCTGCTTCAACTAAATGAGGAAAAGTTCAAATAACATTAAATCCACATAAAACCAAACAAATGGATCGTGTCATTTACATTCCAATTTTATTTTTTATTCATAATTATAATTAAGTTATGGTGCACAGTTGACCTGTCATCATACTTTCCTCTTAAACTATTTATTGTAGTCTACTATTTTGTATAGGCTACTTGTATAATTTTCATACATGCAACTTTATTATCTAATGTGATTTAAGGCACCGCAGGGAGAATTTGTACTTTAAAAATTAATCTTGGAAAAGTCCATGTCAGTATTATGTGGTTTGACATTACAGCAAACGTGAAGGAATGAATTGTTAAATTCTGCTTCCATCTAGTGGTTTTGTGTTGAACTTCCAAAAAATATTTGAAACACCCAGATGGTTCCAAAAAGCTTTTAAGGTGGACTGTCAACTCTCCGAACTCGAGGACTGACTGAATGCCACTCATTAATTCATAATAAGTTGCATATGCATGCAGAAATGAATGTAGTGATTCATATATGTCAGTTTTCTCTCTTAGTCAGAGATTTTGCATTATTGAGCATAAAGTCTAAAGCATCATCTTCAGAACAATGAAATCTAACATTTCATCATATAATCAGAGTGAATCTTCATTTTTAATAAGTCCACACACCATATGCATTATGTTCCTGTAACTCAGAACACTTTGTGTTTGTTCTTGGACAGCATGTACTTTCTCTTTGAAGGGTCACTGAACGACTAAATTAAATTTGGCCCATTAAACGCGCGAGACAAACTATTTCCTCCGACACTAAGCGGTAATCCGCTCCTAATGAATTTTTGATGGAGTTTGAGTGCACACATGAAGCGTTAGGGAGCCGGTTTTGAGGAGCGGTCCACCTTAACAGCACCGCGGCTCGGCTTTCCCCTTCAATCCGATCCGCCTGCGCCTCTTCCCCGCAGCAGAAGCTCCAGTCAGCTGCTTCCCATCTCTTGCGAGGAGACTCGTCTCCTGATGTCCTCAATAACCTTGTGTTATACTGACATATTAGTGCACTTAATCTTAGTCTAAGAATGGGGTTTTAAAATTATATAAACCACGTGAATGCAAAATGCACATATAGACTGATCAGGAGTTTAAATGACTAATACAGGAGTTCTGGGCCATAAGGGTTGCGCTCTGATGATTGATGATTGTGGCTCTGCTCCAGCGCTCTGTTGCGTACTAGATTTGGCTGCAGCAGATCAAAGGGGCTTCAGGAAAGGGGTGGTCCTGCGTTGGAGCATATATAGAGAGCCGAGCTTCTCGCTTCTAAGACAGAAGGAGAGCTGAAACCCGAGGAGACGGTGAGAGAAACTCTCCAAGACCACTTTTGAGACTCTTCTTGTAATTTTGCTGCTAGAGACGGCGATCGTTCTATTTATTATATTCAATTCGAAGATCATTTTAAGCTCTGGATTGGTACCTGTTGCAGTTTTCTGGTTTTGTTTCTTGTGATATACCGTCTTTTGGAGTTAGATATTCAAAGAACTGAAACTTTGTGAGGATTTCCATCGGGTGCGTTATTATTTTATCATTTTGATCTTGAGAACCCAACGGGAATATAATGTCTCTTTTGCGCGTCATACTGGGTTTCGTTGCAGCTCTGTGCGTAAACGCGGCGCAGAGCGCGTGGGAAGAGAGCACCGTGGTGCCGGTCCATCTCGAATCGTACGACACCGAACCGACCCATACAGCAGAAGCACAGGAAAAGCAATCCGAAAAACGCATCTATCGTTTGGACGTCTTTGGAAATCAGATGGTGTTGGAGCTGGAACCGGACCAGACCTTTTTAGCGCCTGGGTTTGTGTTCCAGATGGTCGGGAAACCGGAGTCCGAGGAGTTTGACAGCGCTGGAGAGGCGCGGTGCTTCTTCTCAGGAACCGTGAACGGAGAAGAACTTTCCGCTGCGGCGATCAATCTGTGCAACGGACTGCGAGGCGGCTTCTATGTCGGCGGTGAAGAGTATTTCATTCAACCCGCAAACGCCAGCGGAGAGGCTTCAGATGGAGACACCCACATCATTCGCAGAAGAAAACGAGGTTTCTTGGATGAGGAAAACGGTTCGAAGTGTGGGGTGAACGAGGAGGAGGAACGGGTCACCGAGAAACCAACCAAATCTGACACAGAGCGCATCCCATCTGAGTCTAAAGGTAAATATTGCAGAGTAAAACTTTATAGTTATCGATCTTGTACCTAGGAAAGTTTCGTTGTAGGCTACTTTATTATTACTGAGATTTTTTCCCGGTAATATTTCGCGCACGCCTCCGGTAACCCAAATAAACTCGGTGACTCCGCGTCATTCATTGCGCGCTGGCGCATGAGGAGCGAATTAAGCAGGTTACAGAGTTCTGCGTCTGCATTAACGCACTAAACACCAAATCGCGTAATTTAGTTGAGAAATGCATCAACTGCAAATAGCACACATGTTCTGCCAGCCCGTTTAAACGCATCTTAAAGAATAAACTTTTTTCTAAAGCGCAGACGAGCCGTCTCCAAAAGCGAGGCGAGGGTTAACTTGGAGAGGGCAGAAATCTCTCCACATACGCAGGAGGAGGGAAGGGGACGTAGGGTTGAGGGTTGGGGGAGAGGGAGGCGGGAGAGAATGGGCTGGAGAGACGTGGAAGTTCTCCTCCTGGTACCGCATGTTGCGCAGATCAGCACCGGAGGACTGTAGATGGCTTGTGTTTCCGCCAACGTTTCTCGCGAAAGTGCGCAGGTTTTGGAAAAGTTATTAGCAGGGCGGAGCAGAAGCTTAGTCAAATGGAAAAGTAAGCAAGCTCAGCACTAACTCCCAATAGCTTTCTATCTTTTTAAGTAGCCTATACACAGTTCTCTATTTTTCAGTTATAAAACACCATTTTACTTTACTATTTCCAGTCAAAAGTGCATTCAGGTTTAATAGCTTTGAGGCATCTGTGTGGACTCATAAAAGTGGACACGCATTTAAAATAAAGCCTTTAGGTTGCGTGAAAACCAAAAATAATAATAATAATTGATGACGTCATCTTGCACTCATAGGCGTCTACAGATATATATCCAAAAAATGCTCTCTAGATTCTAGTCCCTCCCTCTAATATCGCCTGACGCTGTCTAGCAATAGGAAGTAGGACATTATGGTCAACCCATGTAAGTTAAAGCCTACTAGCTTTTCAAATAAAACATACAAGTCATCAGTTTGGGAAAGTCATTTAATGCAAGACACTTTTCACTCTGGTAAACGCTGAATCTGATTTAGATTTCACTTTTTTTCTGATAAAACTAATGGCTTTAATTATTATCTAAAATATGTCTAATAAAATGCTCTCTAGAATCTAGTCCCTCCCCCTAATATCACCTGACGCTGTCTAGCAATAGGAAGTAGGAAATTATGGTTAACCCATGTAAGTTAAAGCCTATTGGCTCTTTAAATAAAACATACAAGTCATCAATGTGGAAAAGTTTTCCCTCTGGTAAATACTGAATCTGATTTAGAGTTTCACTTTTTTCTAATTTAACCAATGGCTTTAACTGTTATCTTCTCATCCTCCAGCACACCAAAGATCTCGGCGCTTTGTGTCCACTCCTCGCTATTTGGAGATCATGATTGTGGCAGACCAGTCAATGGCGGAGTTTCACGGTGCTGGGCTCAAACCTTATCTGCTGACCATCATGTCGGTGGCGTCTCGTCTATATCGACACCCCACCATTCGTAATTCAATCAGTCTGGCAGTTGTGAAGCTACTTGTTGTGTACGATGAAGAACACGGTCCCCAGGTGTCCTCCAATGCGGCGCTTACGCTCAGAAACTTCTGCCAGTGGCAAAGACAGCACAACCCATCAAGTGACCGGCACGCAGAGCACTACGACACAGCAGTGCTGTTCACCAGACAGGTAAGTTTATCACTCTTGGTCTCATCTTGTTTTTTATGGGCGTCGATGGTTCCATGAAGAACCTTGAACATCCATGGAAACTTTCAGATGCATAAAAGATTCTTCCCTGTTCAAAAAAACCAGCATATGCTGATTAGGTATGTTTTGAAGCTTGGCTGCTGGTTTCAGCTTGTTTCAGCTGGTCCATAGCTGCTAATAATAGGCTAAAACATACCTAACCAGCATATGCTGGTTTATTCAACAGGGTTTATAGTGTAAAAAGGTTCTTTCTCTTTTCAAATGTTTCGTAAAAAAATGGTTCATTTAAGAACTGTTCACTTGAAGGTTCTTTGGGGAACCAAAATGGTTCTTCTATCCCAGCAAAAACACCCTTGTAGAGCCTTTAGTTTTTAGAGTGTGAGTAAATAATTATGTAGCACGCCTCATACTTATAAATGCTGTTCCTTTCAGGATCTTTGTGGAGCTCATTCCTGTGACACCCTGGGGATGGCGGATGTTGGCACCGTGTGTGATCCGGATCGAAGTTGCTCCATTATTGAAGATGACGGTCTGCAGGCAGCCTTCACAGTTGCACATGAGCTTGGTAGGCATATCCCCATGCTCTTATACAAAAACTAGAAACTATGCAGGTGTAGGTCAAGTCATAATTGTGCTTCTCACGTAGGTCACGTGTTCAACATGCCCCATGATGATGCCAAACAATGTGCCAGTCTTAACGGTGACCAGTGGAGCACCCATATGATGGCTTCAACCTTGTCAAATCTGAACCAGCTACAGCCCTGGTCTTATTGCAGTGCTATGATGGTCACGACCTTCCTGGACAATGGCCATGGTCAGTGTTTGCTGGACAAGCCCCAGAAGCCTCAGCAGTTACCCCAGGTTCTGCCAGGTTCAGTTTACGATGCTGACAGACAGTGCCGTCTCACATTTGGAGAGGATTCCCAGCACTGTCCGGACCAGAGCACCACCTGTGCCGCCCTTTGGTGCATGGTCACAACTGCAAATGGCTTGCTCGTCTGCCAAACCAAGAACTTTCCGTGGGCCGATGGGACGCCTTGCGGGTCTGACAGCTACTGTATGGCAGGCCAATGTTTGAGGAGGTCCGAGGCTGCCAAGTATCAGGTGAGCACCATTTGGTGTGCCATACAGAATTGATGTTATTCTGAATTTGTGACTGACAATGGTTCTGTCCTGTCACCTTTTAGATTCCAGTCAATGGTGGATGGGGAGCCTGGGGACCTTGGGGAGATTGCTCCCGTACCTGTGGAGGAGGTGTGCAGTTCTCTATCAGGGAGTGTGACAATCCCCTACCCAAAAATGGAGGCAAATACTGTGAGGGCAAGAGAATTCAGTACCGCTCCTGCAACACCGAGACCTGCCCTGATAGCAATGGTAAGGCATGGTCCTATCACTGTTTTTGCAACCACGTTTTTGCAAGCCGCTTGATTTACAATTGTGTTTATTTGCGCAGGTTTGACATTCCGTGAGGAGCAGTGTTTGGCCCACAATGACATCTCCTCTCAGTTGTCATTTGGCTCAGGAGAAGGCGTCGAGTGGGTGCCGAAGTACGCCGGGGTGTCTCCCAAGGACCGCTGCAAGTTGGTGTGCCGAGCGAAGGGAACAGGCTACTTCTTCATTCTGAAGCCAAAGGTGAGTGTCCCAATTAGCCTGAGTTGTAAAATCTAACAGTGGTTTAGTGGATGCACTGGAGATGTTAATCCGAGGTTCCTTCCAATGCCTTCAGGTGGCTGATGGAACACCATGCACCCCAGATTCCACCTCAGTCTGCGTCCAAGGCCAGTGTGTGAAAGCTGGTTGTGACAGGGTCATTGGCTCCAATAAACGTTTTGACAAATGTGGCATCTGTGGAGGAGATGGATCGACTTGCAAGAAAGTTTCTGGATCAATGGAACGTGCTAGGTAAGCCCACAATCTGCGGCAGTTTTCCAAAATTCCTTCTCAGATTTCGGTTTGATCTGACCTTTCCTTGTTTCTGAACTTTAGAGCGGGCTACCAAGATGTAGTGACGATTCCAGCCGGTGCCACGCACCTAGATGTTAAGCAGCGCTCTCTTGGAGGCCGCCGCCAAGACAATAGCTACCTAGCAGTTCGCAGGCAAGATGGCACTTATCTACTGAACGGCGACTATAAGCTGACCACTTTAGAGACTGACATCTCTCTGAAAGGTGCACTGCTGCGATACAGCGGTTCCTCTGCCACGCTAGAGCGCCTGCGAAGCTTTGCTCCCTTATCTGAGCCTCTTACCATCCAGGTGCTGTCGGTCGGTGATTCCCCCCGACCTCGTGTAAAATACAGCTACTTTGCGCAACGCCCCAGTGGGTCAAAACGGCCGTCCATTAACGTTATTAGTGAAGCAGGAGATGCCGAATGGGCTCTACGTGAGTGGGGACCTTGTTCGAAGACCTGCGGCGGTGGTATCCAGAATCGGGAAGTCATCTGTCTTGATGCATATGGCCGCCAATCAAAAGACTGTCCTGAAGAGCTGCGCCCTGTGCTGTCGCAACTCTGCGCTCTGCAGGCTTGCCCATCCTGGTTGCTCGGGGAGTGGTCCACTTGTTCCAAAACCTGTGGCAGAGGCTTTCGTAAGCGCACTCTGCACTGCATCGGACACGACGGCCACACTTTGCCTAATGAGAGCTGCAACGCAAAAGTTCGACCACGACCTCTCCTAGATTTGTGCAACATGACTCCCTGTTGAGACTGAACACTGAGGTTCGAAACAACCTCGAACAGCTGTAACCTTGCACATCTGGTGCCGACCAACACAGGTTTTTGGATTCAAAGGGCCCCTTATGACCAAGACTGCAAGCAAACTTCTTTCAGTGTTTCAAATCCCATCCATCCAACACTGGGGGCACAAAGCTTGCACACTGTGCACCTGTCTTGACAGCTGTGATTTAGGATGAGAATACGAACACCTCTGCTGCTTTGGATAGTGATGTCATGCATGTTAGATTTTGAGTGTGCATGGGTGTGTATGATGATTAGTGAAAGAGTGCATGAAACAGCTATGCATTTGTACCGTCTGTCTGAGCTGGACTAGACAGACATGATTCGTTTGTCACAAGAGAGCATATAGGAACATATAGGAGCTATTGCCAGGGTCAAGAGCAGTAACAGAAGAGTTCATTAGTAGTGGTGTTATATAAAACGCCCTCTAGTGGTTCTACATTTCAAAGTTGCAAACTCTGGCTCAGAGCACATATTTAACACATGCATTTTTCTTGCCAAAACCAACGCCATATCTCACCTCAGCTAGGCACACATGCTGCTAATTAAACACCACAACAGGTATTATGCATTTCCTCATAACTAAGTTTAACAATGCACATTAGCTTTAAGTTTAGCTTCCTAGGTTGATATTTTCACCATTTTGCAAAGCCATACCCGGTCAAGAGGGATCACGTTTTTAACTGGGAGGGAGACCAAAGAGCATAAGTTCTATACCTGAAGAGAGACTGTGTTTGTGCGTGTTTATGTATGTGTGGGTTAGTTCTGTGTGTTTGTGTGGAGATATGGTGAGGGACTTCTCTCCTACTACTACTTCATAAGTAATCCTCTCCTGCCTTCTGCGAAGGTATCTTTGTAATGAGGTATTTCTTTTTGTACAGAATATCCAAACGTTATTTATTTTTGTACAGCCCATTTAATATAATCTTGTTGCTTTTTTATAATTATTGTATTTCTATTTGTTATTATTATTGAAATAACTGAAGGATGTAGATTATATTAGAGTATTTATACAATATCAATGATCTTAGGTTTATGAATAAAGTATCACATTGATTTGTGGACCAATATTGTTGAGATGGTGTCTTATTTTGGGTGTGGCTCCTGACATTGAAGCACTGTAGTCTAAATCCAAGTCTGAGGACCCCTTGGGGTTTGTGAAGGTACTACATTATATTTTCTCTAAAAATATAATGGAATTTTTAATGTGGTTAATCTGCTCTAAATGATGGAGCAACATTAACATCTAAAGTCTGAACTCTAACTTATGCACATTGTTTGTAAATACATGAAGTACATCAATTTAAGTACGTGCGTACATCAAAATAAACACAAAAGAGTATCAACATGACTAGATCTAATCAGGACAATTATCAATATAACGCTGCTGAGTCGGTCTGCTTGTGTTATGAACCAGACAAAGAAAGTCCACTGTGCTGAATTAAATCAATTGAATTAAATTAATTAGCACTCTCAATAGCTGTCCAAAAGCCTGTATGACCGGCATATTCAGCAGCACATGTAATAACCACATCACTGGTTATAACCAGGAAGTCTTTTGTTATATAACAAGCTTTAATAATTTAAGAGGACAATGTGGGGTTTTGTCATTATGTTACAAGGGTGGTTGAAGAGTAAGCACATTCAGCCCCGGCCAGTCCCTCTGCTAAATAATACATGCAACCAACCGCTCAGTAAAATAACAAGTGACTTTGCACACCATAATAGCAAGGCCTTTTCTAATGAAAACCTTTTTTTCTGACTGTCTGAAAACTGAGTAAGATCTCAGGGTAGAGCAAGAAAGACATGTAAATGTAAATATGTGAGATACAAGATAGCAAGATTTCCCTTACACAATAACATTGAATTGAACAAGGAAACATTTTCAGAACATTGCCTTATGTGCAGTAACATTAATAGAACATTCGTTATCTGCTCTTTAATAATGTTCTCAAAACATTAGCACAATAGCAATATTTATAAATACATCATTCATGGAATGAATTTTTTCTTAAATGTTTTACTTGGATGTTCATGTAACATTTTTAAATGTTACCACTTTTTTCAGAATGTTACAAATGTAACATCCCTGTAATGTCTGCAAATTATAAAATTTAATGTTCCATTAACATTCGCATAACCAAGAAAAAAACATCTAAAGCTTTTTTGTTTTTTGTTTTACATTCAGAAATGCTTTCTTGAGTTAATGGGAATGTAATAAATCCGTTCTTAGATGATTTTAGTTAGTTAGGTCCATGTTATTTGTCAACAACTCAAATGCATTAAGCTATAATTGAGTAGGGGATCAAGTCACAGCTCGTAAACAAGATATAAAGGTAATCATTTAAGATAAATGTTATTTTTATGGTGTCCCAATTCAAAATGAGTCCGGTCTCATGGAAATGCGTATCAACAGCACGATTTTCTGTTTCTATTTGGTTTCTATTCTGACTTTAGCGTGCATATGATACGCACGTGTTTGGCGTGCATATAATATGCAATTTTTGCGTGCATGTGATGAGCAATTTGTTGGCGTGCATATAATACGCAGTTTTGGCATACATATAATACGCACCTACCCCACACCCCTAATCCTAACCACTGCGTATCATATGCACGCCAAAGTCAAAAACTAGAAATAGAAACCAAATAGAAACTCGTGGTATTGATACGCATTTAATAAAATTGGATTCTACTGAGTTGATCAAGTGAATTAACATTAACATTTGGGTTTATAATCTTACAGAGCACGTGTTTTGAGATGCTCTTGTTTACTCTTTGTGTTGAGCTCTGGTCAGGGATGTTGCACATAGAGCGGATTCGTGAAAACACGACTGAAGAGACATCTAAATATAGACTTCAGGGACACTAGCGAGAAGATGAGGCCGCAATTTGCAGCTATTGAAGAGGGCGAACGTGTTCCCAGAATGATCGTGCGGCTCTTGTGTTGTTCTGAGGTAACCAGCCACATTTACGTTTGTGTGATGAGGAGTCGTGACGGTGGAGGCGGCCGTTCGTTCAGTCGCATCCAGACCGACTGGGCGACGTTCCTGGGGGAGGGGATCGAGGCGAAGAGAAGAAAATAGCGCAAGGAAGAAGTTAAAGACAAAGAGGAAGGAGTCAAAGGAGAAGTTGTGACTTGGAGACGATTCGTGGAACACGTGGAGCGTTATGGATAAAAGAGTTCGTTTATTTTAACGCTTGACAGTCAGAACAACATAGGCACAGTTTATAATAAGATTTAAGACATGATGGCAGAATTAACGACCAACTGTGAAAAGATTAAATAACATGTGAAAGTTGGTTAGACGCGTTTTCTAGGGTTTTCAACAGAAATGTACAGGAACATTATGGAAAATCCGAAGACGCCGAGTTCACAGAAGAGTTGGAAGTTCTTGCGGGACTCTCTGCTGCTTTGCTTCTTTGCCGGTAATGTAGCCTAGTTTTATATTTGAGAGCTAGGAAGTAGATCAATTAAAAGTGTAATCGATTATTTATTTAAATGGCAAATAAAGTCACGTAGCCTATGTGTTACCTAGTTACTTACGATTTGAGGTCGTAAATTAACTGTACGTGATTATTTTACTTGCGGGTTAATTTCTCAGTTGTGTTTGTTAAAGTTATTTAATGACTTTCGCGCAACTTTTTTTTGCGTTATGATGAAGTAACCTGTCTTTATAATTCTCATTTTACCGCTGTGTTTAAAGCTACCATGGTGATGTCTTAGGCAACAAATTTAGGTTATAAAAACGTTGTGGGAACATTGTTGTGAAGCGATTCTAAAACGTTGAAGTGTCCGGTTTTCTTGTTGCGATTAGAATGTTATTTAAAGGTTACAAAAACGCTTTAAGAACGTTCGAGTACAAAACATAATGTTTTGAGAATGTTATAAGAACGTTTTCTCTCAACATTGAGAACACATGAAATATTAAGTTATAAGAACGTTCCATAAACATTACTTGAAAAAAAAAAAAAGTTTTGTAACATTTATAGAATTTGAAAAACGTTAGTCCAAGTCAATGTTTCCTGTTAGCTGGGAACTTACAAAGAAAAGTTACTTATGAGTTACTACTTAACAGAGTTTAATCATTATTTTTATTGTTAAATAATTATTAAATAGAGTTAGTTAGGTAGTAAATTAAATTTTCTCACCTTTTTGATGCTGAAAAAACTAATTGCTATTGACTAATTGCTCATTTTACAACCACTTTTAATTCTGCCATAATAATGCCATGCTATTCTTTGAAATACATTGAAGTATTAAGTAAATATATAATGGTATATGGACACTGTATTCATTCAGTACCTTAGTATGGCCATCTGATAGCGTCACAGAATACTTTTCTGGAGTTTTATGATTAAACTATGCATAGAAACATGCATATATGTAAGAAGTGTGTGTGTGTGTGTGTGTGGTAACATTTAAAGCGCCAGTGCGTCTAAAGCGTCTTTGTCCCAAAAGTGTTGACCGACAGGACCCAGAGGTACAGCGGGGGCCTCTAGGGGACCACCCAGTCTGCAGGGCCCCACATTTGCTCTGGGAAGCCAGATGCAAACAGACGCCACTCAAATTGAAGCCAAATTTTGGTGCTTTAGAAGACATAATTACACCAATTATACTGTGATGACTGTGGGCAGGACAAGATAGCGCTGTAATTGTGTACCAACCATCCTTATCCTTGAACATGAGCTTGAGATATGTACATTAAAAGACTGTTTGTGCTAAAACAGTTGTATTTAGAGCTCTTTTTCAAGTACGTTATGGCATCAAAACACAAGATAAGAAGCCATGGACCCAGATCTATACAGATGGACTTGTGTTAAGCAATAGTTGTGCTGTATACACCCTTCCCCAGAAGTGCAAATGCAATCCAGTCATGAAATGTGTCATAAAGCTCTCTTAATCACAGATCAATAGCATTTGATGCCAATCCAGCAGGCGTGTTTGGTGCATTAAAGAGCTCTGAGCAAGAAGCAACACATGATGAAGCACTGATGATTCTTTCTGCAGGATCGGACTCGTCTGTCAGCAGCAGGAATGATGGGAACAGACAAGCTCAGCCTTCCAACACAACACTAAAAACTGAGAAACACTGCAGGGACATTTTGATCAGTTGGTTTTGTCTCAATACACAATAATGCTCTTAAAGAGAAATGAAACACTGCAAAAATATCATATTCCTTATCTTTATCTGTGTCTTGTTTTCCACCGAAAATATTCAAACATTTTAAACATGATTATTTCTAACAAAAATTAGTAAGGTTTTTGACTATGGTATTTTCGTTTCATATACAATGCTAAAAGTGCTTTACATATACGGGATTTAAAAATAATCATAACAGATTATATAAAAACAAAATCAGTAATAAAAGGTAAAAAAATAAATATTCTAATAAAAGATTAAAAATATAATTAAAAAGAAATAAAAAGAAAATCCAATTCACTTCACATTCACACTTGTGAATTAAATAAGAGCTAAAACTAAAACCATTAAAACATTTTCATTACTTGAAGTAAAACAAACATTAAAAATAAAACCTAACATTTATTAAAAATAAAATTTAACATTTGATTTAAAACTTATTTTTATTTCAGCTAGTTTCCATGGCAACATTTCTAATTTTTGGTTAGTGTAAGTTGAAGTACTAAAATAACTAAAACTAAAACCTAATGAAAACTATATAGACGTAAGAAAAAAAATAGATTATGACAAAACAATAAAAATGCTAAAAATTTTACTGTAATTAAACTGAAAATATAAAAATGAAATCTAATTCAAAATATGAACTAAAACTCCTAAATACTAAAATAAGATTGTGATTTTGAATTTTCCCCAACCATAACGCACATCGTTAAATGGTGAAAATGTGAATTATATCATGTTTCCTATAAATCAGTTCACATTGAGCAAATATTATTGTAAATATATCATATTTTATATAAATCGTGTGTGTGTGTTTTGTAGGCCGTGGAGACGCTCAGTGTGACAGCTGTATTGAGTACTGCTGTGATGGGGTTCCTCCGTTCTGCTGCTCTTACTATGCGTATGTGGGAGACGTGCTCTCGTAAGTACACACACACACACACACATTTACACACGTTGAGTTTCTATGTAATGGTGCATAATGGTTTTTCTAATGTCCAAACTGTATTTTCTCTCCCCTATTCCTACACCTAAACCTACCCCTCACACAAAACTACTGGTATTTGTAGAATTTCAGTTTAGTATGTTTTTAATCAATTTGGTGGTTTATGAGGACACAGGAAGTGTAAACCTCATTAACCAATTTCACATTGTAATACCCATGACATTATACAACCATGTATGCAGAACACACTCACACAGCACATGTATAACACCAGCACTGACTTGACCTCTGACCTCCCCTCCCCCTCACACACAGCTGCTTTTCCACTTCAATCTGAAATCCAACCCACATCCTATAATCAACCCTCGTGTCCAATTACATCTAATAATTCTGATGCTAGTTTGAATAAATCCAAACTAGTGCTGTCAAACGATTAATCGCGATTAATCATATCCAAAATAAAGTTTGTTTACATAATATATGTGTACTGTGTATATTTATTATGTATATATAAATACAAACACATACAGTATATATTTAGAAAATATATACATTTATATATTTATATTCTTATATTTTATATTATATATAAATATATTTTATATATAAACATAAAATATTTTTCTCAAATATATACACGCATGTTTATGTATTTATATATACATAATAAATATACACAGTACACATATATTATGTAAACAAAAACTTTTATTTTGGATGCGATTAATCGCGATTAATCGTTTGACAGCACTAATTCAAACACATTTTTAATGACCACAGTAGAGTGTTCAAGTGATAAAAGTGACTTCAGATGATTTCACACATGAAACCTCTTTAATATCTTCCTTGTTTCTCTATAATAGAGGCTCTCAACTAACAGAGAACGTTCTCAGAACATTGCTGCAATGTTCTCTCAAAGTTATGAACAGTAACGTTAACAGAACATTTGTCCAAAGCTGTCTGGTCTTTAATACTGTTCTCAAAACATTTTTCATACATCGTTCCTGGAACTCTTTTTTCTGAAACATTATAGTTTGAAACCACCGGACATTTTTAAAATGTTACTTCCTGTTTCAGAACGTTCAGAGAACATTCAAAAGTAACATTCCCATAATGTTTGCAAAATGATACAATGGAACGTTCCCTTAACATTTGTAAAAATTTAAAAAAGGGACGTTTTGAACATTCCAAAAGAACATTTTATAAGAGAATATTGAGAATGTTTGCAAAATCTTTTAGAATGTATATTTTGTGCATTTTTATGAAATTATATAAGCAGGCTACTTTTTAAAATAATTACATATTAATAATAAATCAAAACAACTGTTAACCAACTGAATATACCTAATATATAAATAATCTTGTTTAGCCTTTGAATTAAGATTATTTTTTAAGTCGTTTTACTTGTCAAGTAAACGCATCCTGAAAGAATTTTTAGATATTTATACTAGAAAACAAGACATAAATACTAAGAAAGAAAATATTTTGTGCAGTCTGAACTCAATCTCTGTCCAAACTCGAAATGACAATTGAAAAGCAGCACATTTGGTCTTTTGTGCCGTGTTTAGTCAGGTGCTTGCTCACACAAGAGACGGATCACCGTTGACTCACAAATGGACGGGATCCATCAGGAGACAAATAAATATGAGCATGGGTGGTCTGACTCCACAAAAACACAATGAATGCAAATATTGAGTTTATCCTGCCATGAAACAGACAGGTAGTTAGTGTTTGATGAATTGAGCATCACTAGTACTCGTGCAGCTCGTGTATGCTAGTCTCAGTTTTGTGTTTTGTTCGCTCAGGGGAACGGCTATCTCAGGGATCGTGTTTGGCGTGGTGTTTCTGATGGGCGCGGTGGCCGCCATCTTTCTGTGCATCTGTATGTGTGTGAAGAACAGCCGCGGGGCGAGAGTGGGCGTCTTCAGCTCGTCATACATCAACACTGTGACTCAGGGTTACCCAGGTAACACAACACCACACACAAGCCTTCACACTGACTAACCACAACCAGCATGCTAAACTAGCACACAAGAGATCTAATTTTCAGAGAAAGTTGATTTATTGCTAAAAGTTGCTAAATGACGTTGTGATGTCATTGCGTAATCACGACGCAAAATTGTCACAACATCAAATCTCAGCAAATAATGTATTTTATACATGTTCATTTAGATTTGTTTGTAAAATAATATGCATAATATAATATTAAAATATAAATAACTGTATTTTTAAATACATTGAATTATTGAACGCATACACATTTTTGAATGATTACAATTAAAACATTTTTTAATAGCTAGTAAACTAGTAATACTACACATTCTCAACAATTATGCTTTAAGCAGTGTATTAGTAGTTAGTTAGTGTGCTACACTCTAAGAAAAGTCTGTAAAAATAGGGCACAATCTACTATATGAAAGAATTGTCCTTTTTGGTTTTTTACCTGCATTTAAATTTTCGGGTTACATGGATAATGGATAATGTCCTGGAAAATTACTATCTTTTCCATTTTTCTTACGGTGTATCAACAATCGCAGGTACAAGCTACTAACAAAGTGTATCATAAATGAACAATTATTAAATTATTATTATTAAATTGCAAATATCAGCTAACTCAATTCACGTGACGTGTGTATTGCTAGGCATCTTTGGTTTCCTCTTTTTGTGTAATTTGGATGGAAAATGTGTGCCTTTTTATCGTTTGAGTCACTTATCGAAAGTTGCTAAAAGTTGCCAAATTAAAAAAAAAAAAGGCTAAATTTGTTTTAGCAAAAAATGTTGCTAGGGTAGTCTGAAAAGTTGCTAAATTCAGCCACAAAATTGCTAAGTTGGCAACACTGATCAGGTGAGAATAAAATTTGAACTGAATTTGAGCTGAATAATGACACTTAAAATACTATAGTAATTTATAGCAAATACTATAGTGTTTTTGAACCATACTATAGTAAAGTGCATTAGACTGTATATATTATAGTATTTACAACACTTTGTTAATGAATGCTACAGTATTAACTATAGTGAACTGATAAACTGTAATAAATACTCTAGTATACTTTAGTTTTTACTACAGTAAACTGTAGTGTATTGTAGTATAATATACCATATAGTTGTAGAAAGTACTTAGTACAGCATTGGGTAAAGTCATTTGTTCATATAACTATAGTTGTTATATTTACTTTTTTTTTTACTATAGTGTGGTTCAAAAACACTATAGTATTTACTATAATTTACTATAGTATTTTTAGGCCTCTTTTGCACTGCATGGTTCATGTGACCCAGATCCGATTTTTTCCTCCCATGTGGCACAGATGGCCCACGACCGTGTAAGCAGGGAAAAAATCACGATCGGTTTCAGGCAAACCACAAAATTAAATTCACATAAACATGTCCCTGACCTTGATATACAATCACTGGTGAACGCATTTGGTTTTAATGAGTAAAAAGACCCAGAAGATGTGACATGCTTAACAATATCTATGTCAGTCCTCTGTCGTGCGTTTCCCGCCCTCTTGTGTGACATTCTATGAATAAATACATTCATTTCAATAAAAGTTGATAAAAATGAATTAATCAAGACACTCAGACACATTTTAGGTATAAGAATAAAATGTTACTCTGTACAACACATATGACGTTTACTCCCATATTACGAAATCATAAACAATCACACTTAACAAGGACAGGAAAAGGAAAAACCAAAATAGGACACAAGTTTTTCCTGTTCCTGTCCTTGTTAAGTGTGATTGTTTATGATTTCGTTTAGCTGTGTGTGTCTAATTATCCTATTACTATTGAAATTGATTAGTGATGTCATATATGCTATTTTTGGCTTGTTTCACCAAGTGCAGTGTAAAATGCACACATTGGATACGGGTCACTTTTAAAAGAAATCGGATTTAGTCACAAAAATGGGAATTGGTCATCAAGACCTGCAGTGTAAATGCAGCCTTGTTTTGCGACAATGAAACTGTTATTGAGCTGAAATGAATCAACATTGAACTGAATAATGATAATATTGTTTTCTATAGAGCTGATTTTGAAGTAGTTTCATTATTGATGAATTTTGCAACATTTACGCTGTTATTTTACTGTTTATTTCTGTAAAGCTGCTTTGAAATGATCTTTACTGTATAAAGCACTATAAAAATAAATGTGCCTTCGCTTTTTAAGATTTTCAATCACCTTCACTATTTGCTTTCAAAATGTGCTTCCTAAACCGTATTTAAAAACATTTTAAACATTTTTTCTTTCCACAAATTAAAGCCTTAATAATCACAGCAAAGACTTAAGAAATTAATAAAAGGCAGAATTTCATAAAGTCATAGCATGAATATCAAAAAAATATATATTTTCCTCAGTATTTTGGTCTTGTTTTCCAGTCCAAATATCTAAACATCCTTAGATCAAGATACATTTACTGGAGATGCAAAATGAACATATGAAGTCTTGATTTCTGAGAAACTGAACAAAATGAAGTGAGTGTATGCTTAAAACATACATTTTGTTTGTAAAGTAAATGTGTCTTCGTTTAAGAATCTTTAGACATTTGCACTGGAAAACATGACAAAAATATTGATTAAAAAACATCACCCTTTTAACAGTATTTTTTTTTACAGTTTTTTTGTTTTTGTAAAATGAATTAAAAAGCAATGGCAATCTTTTTTTTTTAATTATCATTTACTTTTAATTTTAAGGCAACAGGTTTCCTCAATTTTTTTAAGTTAACTTAACTTATCACTTTTTACAGTGTAGTAACTTTAATATAGTTCATTTTTTGTATGTATATATATTAGGGGTGTCAATGTTAACGCGTTAACGCATGCGATTAATCTAAAAAGTTTAATACATTAATATTTTTTTAATGCAAATTAATCGTTTGATAAGGTTTGACCCCAACTTCTTCCCGTCATCGCAGCGCGGAAGGTTATCTATCATCGTGTGATGAGGGTACAGAACCAGTGTTGCCAGGGTAACGGCACAAGTGGGCTATTTTGAAAATACAATCGCGGAAAAAATTACAGAGCCGTGGGTTGCGGTTTTTTGGGCTACTTTTATAATGTACCGCAGCCGCCCGAATAGACAAATATCCCTGGCAACTTAAGAACGGAGGCGGTTGTAACATCAAACAACGTGAGTTTCAGCAGAGCTTACATGTTAAGGCTTTTACACAGCAGAAATAAACATGACAACAGCCACTATAGATTATATAAGATAATAAACACACGATTATGATAGGATATTTGTATGTGATTTTCTTGAGGTAAATGTGTACATCTGAAATGCTAATTTGTGCAGCAACATAAAAGGCTATAAATAATAGCATATTTTAACAACAGTAAACGACCAAATTCTACATGTGATCGTAAAAGGAAGTTATTACAAACACTCGATGGTGGTTTGAAGTGAGTTCTGAGTAAAAGTGCACTATTAATCTCATAAATTGTCTTATGAAGCATGATGCTAATATTAGCTCTAATGCAGCTGCAGAACAGGTCCAATTCTTCTTCATAATGCATTTTGTCATAATACTTTTGAAGAAAATGCATTTCTTTATTTCAGCACATTTACAGGTAAATCCTAGTATTTTAAATTTGTGATTAATCATGATTAATCACAGTCCATGACTGTGATTAACGCGATTAACTTTTTTAATCGATTGACAGCACTAATGTATATATATATATATATATAAAGTGTTTTTTTAACATATGCTATGCTCTATATTTTCTTTTCTTTTAGTTTTTTCTGTCTGGAATCATAAATTTGATACTGTCCCTATCTAAATAAACTAACAAATAAATAAAAGGTTGTTGTTAGTAAACATCTTGTATTCAGTTAAACAGACATAATGAACATGTTAAGCAATAATTAAAGCTTTTGATCATAACGATTATAATATAAGGTAATATTTGACGATCCAAATATAAACCGTGTAATATAGCCGTGTATGTATTTATGTTTGTATTTTAATGTTTGTTATTATTGTTGATGAGCTCACCAAAGCAAATTCCAAACAACTAAGGTGTTTGGCAATAAATAAATATAAATATAAACAAAGCCTATAAATCTCTCCTGTAAACACAGCATTCATTTCCAGTTCTGTCTCATTCTTCTCAGGTCCTCCACCTCCTTACAGCTACGATTATGAGATGTATCCTCCTGATCTACGGCCGCCTCCATACACACCCACTCCACCCAGAGCCACAAACTACTCTCCACCTCCACCCTATCCAGGCTACAGCCGCAAATGAGCCTCCTGATGTGTGTTATTCTGAAAGGACGCACAAAATAATGCACAAAAATCAAAAATCCCTGCACAACCGCCAGACTGGTGCTCTGTCGATAAAGCAGGGATTTCCACGCACTGGAGCAGCGCAAAGATGATTCTTACATGAGGATTGGAGTATTTTAATTTATGGCATGGACATTTATGGTCTAATAAACATTAATAAACCTTATTAGGCAACATGAGACCAGGACAGGCCAAAAAAGCTCTGTTTTCTTTTGATGCGGCTTGTTGAAGATCAGTGTTATCTCTTTAATTGTCAAATGAAATTAACTGTTAATATGGGAGTAAACGTCATATGTGTTGTACAGAGTAACATTTTATTCTTATACCTAAAATGTGTCTGAGTGTCTTGATTAATTCATTTTTATCAACTGAGGAAATAATATGGTGAATGTATTTATTCATAGAAATTTGAAAGAACAAGTTGTATTTGTAGTTGGCTACTGTTACGAAGACACACCAGGTGTAGTTAACTGTTCACCGATTGTGTCCAAACAGCAAAACATTAATGCAATTTATGTCTGTTTTTACTTTTAGTAATAAAACTGAAGGCTGCATGCTCGTGTTTTCCAGTGTGGTGCTATCATACAGCTCTTTAGCAAAATATTTTATTCTTTGAAAGCTAATTTGCACACACATCCAAGAAAGTACATTAAAATATAAAAAGATTTAATTTAGAAATACGGAATATGAGAATTTACCGAACTAGACTAATAGGCTATTACACATTTATAATAATGTTTTCATGCTCGTCCACACGGTGGCAGCAAAAATGAGCATAATTAAATTCTCCAGTTTGAACATAATCTAGAATCCAAGACATTTAATGTTGTGATTTCCTTTTTATGAATGTAAAATAAAATGCATGCATTAGATGAGCAATGTCTCATATTTTATAGTGATATGGTAAAAATAAACTAAGCACATTTTAAAAATGAAAAATGTAAAATTACAATTAAATTAACATTGATTGAAACACAGATAACTGACTGAAGAGTAAAATATTTTTGTCATTACTGTTATAGCTGAAAAGCTGAAATAAATAATCTCAAGCTGAAATAAATAATACGTTTTATGTAATACAAACAAATATAAATACAAATGCGTATAAAATAATTAATAAAATATATTTAAATAAAAATTTAAATAAGTAAGACTAAGGTAGTGCAGTCTTTGATTTTATTCTAATTGTAGTTGGCAGTATTTTCCCTGCTCCCCCTCCCGTACATTCATTCGCTCGCTGTCCGGTCAGGTGACGCGCTGTTCTGACTCGCCATCGCAGGATCATCGCATTCTTCTCAGAGCCGACGCGATCCACACACCGACATCTTACACCACACGGATATTTACTCGATACAGAGCATCGCAGTTTGCTGGAAGCACACAGAAGAGGCGCAGAATGGGCTGTCGAGAGCTTTTTATATTACTGATGGCCGCGACATCGACGCTCGCTGTTGAGGTAAGAAATCGACAAAAGCGACGCTGATCTATAGTCGATTCAATGTAACCATCCTCGCAGCGATAGATACACTAGAACGGCCGCGCTACGATTTAGCCGCGATAACGTGGAACGTTCATTTCAATGCAAAAATCGCGGCGGTGTTTTTTTTTTTTTTCTGTTTATGTCGTTTCTAAACCAGAATAAGGTTTAATATCTAACCCTTGTGTATTTGTTTTATAGTCGTATAATGTTACGCAAGGAATGTTTCGAATAAACGGTAATAATCGCTACATACGCGTTCTGCGGAACGTTCCGCTTGATCGGGCGCTGTTATATGAGCGATATTTTATATCCGACGACATACAGGATGAACGGATACTGTATAACAGATCCATAAATTAATATTAATAACTGTCAGGCTGAAGGTGATATAGCGAACGGCAGCGGCGTTTAAACGCGTAATGTGTCGCGTTCGAACATAAAGTGAATTCGCTGATTCAGTAAACCACGTTACGTGTTTTTTACTGTATTTTGGTGTGGATCCAGCTGGTTAATGGAGGAATGTGTTCGGTGGCCTGTTGGGTTGGGATCAAACAGGAATCACAATGGGATCAAACGCGAATCCTCTGGGAATCAACCGAGGTCCTACTGGATCATCTGAAACCGGAAAATAAGAGTTTGATTTTCTGGGAGTGATTCCAAATTATGATTCACTCTTCCCTGAGGTTTTCATCGAGTAATTCAGTGTGTTGTTATCGCTGGGTGTGTGTGGAGAAGATGATGTTTCTGACGTCGGGATGCCTTTGATCTTTCCTCAGCCTTTGTTAGGCGATGTTTCTTCCAAACGTGACTCGATAAAATGAATCATTGTGCTAATATCGCTAAATACGTGCCGTTCCGTTCCGTTGAGAGGAACGCGTTGTGTGTGAACGCCCCCCAAGATGGCGGCTGAACTACATTGTGTTTCGAGGAACACGCTATTTTTAAACGCTAACTATCAGTTTAAGTGTATTTTTACTGTAAGACACATTGTCTCTGGGTTGGTCTAAGCCTGTAATTTTCCACACCGCAGTCAGTGTGCTTCTCCACTGTATTCACACCATTCCAAGACTCTTAAAGGATAAGTGTTTTTTTGGGAATATACCATGGTATTTTGGGATGAGATTGGGGTGCCGTGCCAATACCATGATATGTGAATATTGTAATCATTGGTGTATAAAATACCATGGTATTACCCTCAGATTCCATCAGTATAATGAGAGAATGAATGATGTGAACAGCATTGGCCTGAAGCACACGCAGTCATTTTTGAGGCTATAATGGGATGTTGCTGTTTATTGTGCTACAGAGTAAAGATATTGATTGGCTATTAGTAACAGTGTTATGGTGGGTTGTGGTTTTGTTGGTCTTGCCACCAAATGTTAAACTCACGCTGGGTTCAGGACATGTTTATACTATAGTATTGGAACCCGGACTGGGCGTTTTATGTGTTCCTCTGCCAGTTGGAGATATTTAATATGCATCTTAATTCTTATATATTTTTCTGAAATGGCTAAAGGCTGTTCTTCAACCAGAGGAAGCATCATTTCAGCCAGTAATGCCAGAGTTTAAGTAAAATAAAGAATCATGACCTGTTTTCCCATGCACTTTTTTCACTAAATGAACCCAAAGAATTTTATACCTTTTTATATTTATATCCACCGATATGAAGATTGAAATAATAATTGCCCAAGTTTTCATTAAATATTTGAATAGGTATATTAACTGTGCATTGTGACATCACAGCGTTTTTTGATTGCACATTGTCAGCAGTGAATATCTGATATGGCTTTATGTCATGTAAACGGCTGCAGAATTGTTTATTTTCATTTGTACCTTGCATAAACATCATATTGCATGCTTCAGTTAGCCATTGTCATCCGCTTGTTTTCAGAACTCTAGGTCTGTAAAGGTCGGTCACTGGTGTGGCTGGCATTGAGACGAGCCGTGGGTTTGTGCTCTGAATGAGAGGCTTTGTTGGCTGTAACATGCGTGTCAGCAGGTGAGCGATGCTCATAGCCAACACAACAGCTTTCTGTGCAAAACCTCCCTGTAGCGCTAGCCCATAAATAGCCAATGTTCATGATCAAATTTCAGTCATTTTACAGAATTAAACAGCAATATCTCAGTGAATCAGATGTGTTTGATTTATCTGAATATTGAAGATGCTGTTAGACTAGCAGTCATTCGTTTGTTGAGATTTCACTGAATCTGTTCAAAATTCTGATTTGAATGTTTCAAACTTTTCATATGCATTATTAACCGGACATGTTCACAGAAATCTCTTCATGACTTTTTTCATATATTAAGACATATGTGCATAAATACTACTGTTTATTTCTTCATATAATTAAAAATGAATAAATATGATTAATCATCAACCATTCATTTGTGTTGTACATTTTCTTTACTTGAAATAAAATAAACATTAACTGAACTAAAGTAAAATATAATATAGAATATAAAGGCAGGTTTTCTCATTTTAATTTAGTTTAACCTGATGTACTAAAATAACTAAAATTGAAATAAACAATAATAAAAACTATATAGACTTTTTTTTTTAAAAACTACTAAAATGACAAAAGCACACAATAAAATTAGTAAAACTTTAACATTAAAATGAAACCAGATTTGTTTGTTTTTTAAAATCAAATTATTAATAAAAACTCTAATAGTATCTCAGTGAGATTAAAAAATAACACTGATCATTGCATTTTTCTTATTTTAAAATGTTTAGGTAAAATATATGTACGTAAAAATGGCTGTTTATTTTGTGCATATAAATAAAAATTAATAGATCAGTTCATTTAATTGTGACTCAGAAATGCTCAGAAGTCAGTAATGATGAATAAGTAGTTTTATTGACCCAAAGAAGCATTGCATATGCAGTCGTTCCCCAAAAACAAAAATTATTATTCATTGCTTAGGGAAAAGCTAACTAGATTTTTACTGTATTTCATGCATTAAATGGCCTTTTAAGATCGCATATGTAAATAATGTCATATATTTCGCAGTAATGATGAATCAAGTGAGATTTGAGAAGCTCGGCCCTTGGAGAAGCTCCGCTGTTAGTCATACGGGGCCGATGGTAGAATCCACAGGAAGTGTGTGTGCTGCCATGGTAACGGCCCCGCGGAGGGTCTCTATAATTACGCATCCATATTATATGGCAGATGTTTATAGTGGTTAGATTTGACCTCTGACCTTCGCAGTCCCATGTGAACGGCGCAGCCTCGTCCCAGAGGAAGAGTAATGATGGCGTAACCTTCACGCACCCGCTGCCTCATGGGAAATGGGACTGATACGGTAAAGCAACTTTGAAATGATTTGTATTGCAAGAAGAGCTACAAATAAATGTGAAACAGCTGCGGTTATTATTGTCATCTTGATATTGCTCATACAGATTTATTTGTGAAATCAGTGCAGAGTTAATGTTAAGCAGAGGAGTTTTATTGCTTTTATAAGCCTTTAGCCTTGATATATAATCATACACCAGTGGGCTACTGAAATCTATTACTGTTTATCGGTGCATAATCTGCATAAAAAAATTAATCAATTTGATTCATCTTCAGTGATTCATTTGTGCTATCACTGCTAAAATCTCCTTAGGGTTATTATAGTTAACTAAAACTAAAATTAAACCATTAAAAAACACTTTCTATACTTTAAATGACTAAAATTAAGTTAATTCTTTTTTTCAGCTAGTTGTCAATGCAATATTTCTAATTTAGTTTAACTAATTAATAAACTATTAAAAAATGAATATTTACTATTAAAACTATTAAAAACAACACAAATAAATCTTTAACTAAAATTTATATAAAAACTAATAATTTTAAATGATACAAAATATTAATAAAAACCATAACAGTATAATAACACTGTAGCATTTTTCATGTTTTAAAATGCATCGGTAAAATATATGTAAATAAATATTGCTGTTTATTAGTGCATATAAATAAAAATGAATAAATGTGATTGAACATAATTCATTTGTACATTGAAGTCTTGAAGTCAAAATGTTTTAGTAAGACATGGGTAAATGTTTTTTTTTTTTAAATGTATAACATCCCTCAAAAAATGTAGATTTTACTCATTTCATGCATTAAACACACTTTTAAGTTATTTTAGAGCAAATATGTAAATAATGAGGTTGTTTCATGGGAAACTTGATTGTGATGAAACATGCATTTTTCATAACGCAGCTTTGAAGCACTTTGTATTGTGAAAAGACCTACAAATAAAGAGCTGAGGTTTTCATTTTCGCCATGAAATTGCTTATACTGATTCATTATTCTATTTATGAAATGAATGCTTTGATAAGCAAATGAACTTGCAGTTTTGGCCTGGTTTATGATAGATACAGTAAGAACACTTGTCTTCAGTTCTGTTTTTGCATTGATGAATGTAGACTTCTCCTTAAAGCAGTGCTGTTGAACTGTAATGCATCAGATGCAGTATTTGTAGGACTGCAGATGTGTCGTGGTCTCGTGGGTCGCTCTATATTTAGCGTTTCTCTGGAGAGAGAGAGAGAGAGAGAGAGAGAGCCACGCCCGTCTCTGCTCTCCTTCCTCAGCGCTTCAGGATTCTGGAGCTGATGATGTGATGTGGAGACCGTAGCGTGAGGTTCAGTAGTTCAGTGTTTGTGGGTCAGTGACGTGACGCTCGGGTTTTGTGTCTGATCTACTATTCATTTCCCTTAAAAAAACACACAAGTGCATGTCATGCACTGAGAGAAGCTGCTGTGGGATTTAGTGCGCTGTACTGTATGACTAGCATTTATTGCATCATATGATGAATTGCTCGTTGTACTGTTCATCTGCTGAATGACTAAATGTGATTGGAACAGTTTCAGATTTGAAAACTAGTACATTTCACAAATATTTACAAAGAAATGGTGAGAGCACATTGAATTAAACATGACATTTTGAGGTGGAAAGACTGAAGTAGTATTTTCTTGTAAAATGTAGGCCTACTTCAGCAATCTTTGCTCGTGATGTTTCTGTTTTACAACCATTTTTGCTAGTAAATTTATGGATAATTACGCTGATTTAAACATTACTTTTTGAAATAGTATTTTAGATTTTTTATTCAATAATATTTTGAATAATATTTGTTTTCGGGATAAAAGACGTCTTAATGAATGAATGTAGTTTGGAATGATTTTCACTCATAAATTGCTAGTAAATTTTACAGAAAGAAATGGTAAGTAATTTAGAGTTAAACATAAAATTTTGAAGTAGAATGACTATAATTAGTATTTTCTTGTAAAACATACTTTACTAATCTTTCATTTATGATTTTTTTTTTTTACTTGATTTTTCCCCCTTTCATTTCCATTCAGAAATTATTAGTAAATTTCACAAATAATTACAAAGAAACGGCAAGTAACACATTGAATTAAACATGATATTTTGAATTAAAAAGACATACTTTTTTTTTTTACAGTACCTACAGTGTCTTGAATGCTGTGAATATTGTTGGGTCCTAACACATAATTCTTGTGATTTCTCATTTTACTTGGAAGCAATTTTCCCAAAAATTGCTAGTCAATTTTACAGGTAATTGCAAAGTTAATGCATTAAATTAAACATTTAATAACACAACTTGTGTATAAAAGAGTAGTTATTTTGTGCTAAACCATGGCAGAAACACAGTCTTTCTTCAGTAATGTGGTTCATGGGTGGTTCTTTCTGCTTCCTTCTCCTGTTTACTCCCAAAGTGGACATCCACTGTTTGTGCTACAGTGTGTGTGTGTGTGTGTGTGTGTGTGCTAGCGTTTAATACGTCTGTTTTCCGGTGACCTACATTTGCAGCGAGAGCAGGAGCGTTTGAAGGATTGTCGTTATTATGATTGTGTTTTACATCTTTTTCCAGTCTGATTTTGGGCAGAAGAGCGTCTGATTCGATGAAAGCGTGATTTTGAAGGAGTGAAAGCACAAGTGCGTCATTAATGTTGATGATTTATGTGTGTTTGACTTTCGCTCCATCATCCGTCAGTCTCAGATCTCATATGCTGTGTTATCCATGAATATATCAGCGATATATCAGAGACAGGATCAGGGCTGAATAATGTAATCATGCATTCAGTGATTTGTGTGGATCGGATTATAGGCTGTTATTGGATACCAGATACCAGATTACTAAAATATTAAACATGCACACTATCATAGTTTGATGCCTGATTTCACTTATAGGAATATAAAATATAGCCTATCAACATCACATAAAATTTAAAGTTCATGCAATTTTGTTTCATTAAAGAAAATATATACAATATATAATATTCAGTAACATTATGAATTAATGTGCAATTGTTATTTTGTCGCGTTATAGTAGTTAATTCAGTCATATTAAATAATAAATTTGATTTCTCTTTTATCTCAGCTCTTTTAGTTGCCATATACACATTATGTTTCCTCATATTTGTTATTTTTTTCAAAATAAAATAAAAAAATTCAAAATAAAAAAGTACCGCATTATCTTTTCAATTGACCATTATAATGTTTGATTCACTATACACTATAATTTTATGATTTTTATACTTTTTCAAGTGAATATTGGGTATTAGTTCAATCTAAATGAAGTCTTATGAGTTGTTTGAGTGTTATATATGAGTGTATATTTCATATGCAGTAATAGTTGTAATGAGATCGCTATTCTGTGGACCTGATGTGCAGAGACTTTTTCCCAGAAGACACTGGGGTTAATAGGTGTGAGGCTGACCGTCGTCATGGCAGCAGAGCGTGGCAACAGTCACACAGGCATGTGTGTGTGTGTGTGTGTGTGTAAAATAGAACAATTTAATTGAAATAACCTACACAACACATTTGCACCGGTCTGTGTTTGACTCGCGATGCGGTGTGTTTTTGTAACTGCTCGTGTTTCATGAACGAGCCACATTGTCTGACTTTGTTGTAGTAAAACAGCAGATATGACTGTATTTCTGTTTAAAATAGAGTAGAAAACAGTGTAATTCACTGCTGTGATTCTGTATAATGTAGATTGAGGATTTACACACCTGTTTCTCTGGCTGTCGCTCGTCCGCGCCTGGATGAGCATCACTACACCTGTCAGGAACACATCTGCCTCTTCATTCACAAGAAGAGAATATGATTGATTGATTTCTCTGATTTTTGATGTTTTGATGTAAATGTGAAGGGTTTGCGTGAGACTGAGCATCTCATCCTGACGCCTTGTTAGCTGGTGATATGCAGTGATCTCCATATCGCAGTCCTCAGGCGTGTGTGTGTGTCAGGCGTGTCTCACACACACACACACACACACACACACACAGGTCCTGAGCGGCTCTGATAACACTCTTCCCAATTACAGCGCTGTATTCGCATGTAAATGTGACGAGAGCTCAGCAGATGGACAGACATTCATCTGACCGTCACACGGCACCGAACCCAGCCTGACTGATATATATATATATATATATACTGTGTGTATATATAAATAGTCTTTAATATACACTGTTACTGTGATATTAGATTTTCAGTTCAGTGTGTGATTGAGTGTGGATTGGCCTGGTTTGGTTATTTATGCTAGTTTTGCAGCTCCTCACTGCGGTAGTTAATGCTCAGTCTCATAATTCAACACAGTTACTCGCATATTAAAGTGGTTTGATCAAATATTTGCTCAGTGGTTGGTTTTCTTCAGATGTTGCTAATTCATGGCTCACAATGCATGTTTACATATTTACATCAACTATTACAAATTATGTTTAATATGCATAAGTGCTCAAAGTGTCTCTTTTGATTCAAAACCAGGGTTATTATAGTTCACTAAAAATAAAACCATTAAAAAATGTTTCATTACCTAAAATAAATGCTGAAATAACTTGGTAACACTTTACAATAAGGTTCATTAGTTAACAACATGAACTAAGATTGAACAATACTTCTACAGCATTTATTAATTTTAGTGAATGTTAATTTCAGCATTTACTAATGCATTATTAAAATCACGAGTTGTGTTTGTTAACATTAATGCAATCTGAACTAACAATGAACAGCTGTATTTTCATTAACTAAGATGAACAAAGATTAATAAATAGTGCATTATTCATTGTTTGTTCATGTTAGTTAATACATTATCTAATGTTAACAAATGACACCTTATTTTAAAGTGTTACCAAAAACTTTAAATAAATTCTATAAAATAGTAAAACGTATAATTATATAGTAAGTATATGAGTATACAGACTAATAAAACAACTAAATTGAAATTAAATAACAAATATAAAAATAAAAACTATAATTGCATCTTGATGATACTAAAACAACACTGACTCGTTTGAATCCAGTAAGAGTCTAGAGCTTATAAATGAGTTCATCTTGAGATTTCAGACTTTGATATCTTGGCAGATCTAAACACATTTGAAGCTCTAGAGAAGACACGTGTGAGATTAATGGGCTCTTTTTCTCAGGAGGAACGTCTGAGAATCAGGAGAGACTTGAGCGAACGCCTCCACTGATCTCCGTTCAGAAACAAAAATAATGTATTAAAGAGATCCTGTGTGAAGTATTCTTTCCTCTCACTAGTTGAATTATTATTATTATTGTAGCAGGGTAAAATCTCAGTTGTGTCTCAGATGGGATTTTGAGGTTTAGCTGTTCTCATATTCTGCAGTAAATGATCAAACCACACATTAACCTTTAATGGGAAGCTCGAACGGTGGATTATTAACTGGAACAGATGACCTACAGTCAAACCAAATTCAGCATTTCTCACATTATCACAGTGTAGTTTAGAAAATGAATCATTTTTGATCCCAAATTTTACTGCTAGTCCACTTTATGAAGAATTTTTGGGTGTAATATGTCACAGTTTACTTTATTTTGCCATCCTCACGTACATAAATTAATTATAGTGTCCTGCACACGCTAGTAAAAAAATATATATCAAAAATTATATCTGGTTTCTGTATAAGTTTTGGTTTGACTGAATTTCTAACATGCATCTCTAAAGCTTGTTGATTTCAGGAAATTTGTGTATAAATAAAGATTGATTTTGGACGCTTTTGTGTGCGTCGTTAGCAGTGGAGGTCAGAGGTCATAGGTCAGAGACGCTCGGTATCTGATGGTTTACGGTCAGCAGGTGCGATCCAACAGCAGGAGGTCATGTGATTCAAATCCTCTGATCTCTCGCTAAGCCCCGCCTGCCTTAGTTACCGTCGCTAAGCCTGTCGATCACGTCCACCTGCTCTTGTTCGGATTGAGTGAATCATTTCAGAAATGAATGATTCTTTAATCCAGGATTCGTGTGTTTATCGTCCATTAAACATTCAGCAGGTATTCTCGTGTGATTCTGCTCTGAAGAAGCCTGAGGGATGAGATATAAGTGAATCACACCTGCTTCAGGAATGTGTCTGATCCCGCTGTTGTCTGTTGGGGGCGTGGCTTCAGCAGGATGATTGACAGCTGACTGTGGGCACCTGAGGTCATGATGACTCTAACCAGTGGCTTTATGGGAGTTTATCCCGAATCCCCGGCTGACCCTGTGAGCCCACGCATGTCCACGTGTCAGGATGACATGTGCCGGCCTGTGAAGAAACAGACGGATTTGTGTGTGTGTGTGTGTGTGTGTGTGTTTGTTCTTGTTTATACTACATTGTGGGGACCAAATGTCTCCACAAGGATAGTAAAACCTGACATTTTCTTTCAGGTTGCGGGGTTTTCAGGTTTCACCTGCGGTCCCCACGAGGGAAAAAAAATGATTAAAAATAGTAAATGATGTTTATCTGAAAGTGTAAGAATGCAAACAGGTTTTCTGTAAGGGGTAGGTTTAGGGTTAGGGGTTAAAAAATATCGTTTGGTCAGTATAAAAGTAATAGAAGTCTATTCCCCACAATTCACAGAACAAACGTGTGTGTGTGCGTGAGAGAGAGTGTGTGTGTGTGTGTGTGTGTGTGCATTTGATGTTGATGCAGTAATTGAGTGTTTTTGATGGGAATGTTGGTGTTAATAAGACAAAAATTTGCATGCTTCATGTTTAATGCGTATTTAAAAATGTTTATTTTTGTGCAGTAAAGTTGATTAAAGTAAAGGGTATTTTGACGGGTTCAGCTGTAGTATTGCACATTGTATATATTTCTGTTCATAATAACATCACAGTCTGATCACAAACAGGACATTGTTTTCTTGGTCTGCTAATAAGATTAACGAACACAAAATGTTAGCAGGTCTTCCTCTTCCAGTCTGTCTCTCGCCCGCACGAGTCTTTGTCCTCCTCAACACAATGCGCTCATTCAGAGACGTTTCTCAGACTCAAACTCCCTCAGACGGGCGTCACAAATTACACAGAGTTTGTCTGAAAAAACTTGCAAACAAAAGCTGTTATTACGATCAGCAGGCGTCGAGGTGGAGACGGAGAACTTCACTGTTTGTACTCAGTATTTAATGACTTAAAATATTAAGGAACAAATTATCAAAACTAAGCGAGTTTATGCTTAAAACAAGAAAAATATCCAACTATGGGGTTGGAAAAATAATCCTGTTTTTTTCTTTTTTTTCTAATCCCATTGGCTGATATTTCTTTCTTGTTTTACGCATACACACTTATTTATTTTTATTTTTTTTAAAGCAAAGTTTGATATCTTATTATTAATATTGTTAATGGAAAACAACACAAAAATACTAAGAAATAGTTTTTTTTTTAATTCCTTCCTGATGACGTGCGTATAGAAGCCCATTTTCACCACAGATTAAAAAAATTTAATAAATGCAATTGCCAATTTACATCTCGCAATTCTGACTTTTTTCCTCAGAACTGCGTGATTTTAACTTGCAATTGCAAGTTATAATGTCAGAATTGCATGATATAAACACACAATTCTAAGAAATAAAGTCACAATTCTGAGAAATAAAGTCGCAATTCTGAGAAATAAAGTTAGAACTGCGAGATATAAACACAATTCTGAGAAATAAAGTCACAATTCTAAGAAATAAAGTCGCAATTCAGAAATAAAGTCGCAATTCAGAAATAAAGTCACAATTCAGAAATAAAGTCGCAATTCAGAAATAAAGTCACAATTCTGAGAAATAAAGTCACAATTCAGAAATAGTCACAATTCAGAAATAAAGTCACAATTCTGAGAAATAAAGTCACAATTCTAAGAAATAAAGTCGCATTCAGAAATAAAGTCGCAATTCTGAGAAATAAAGTCGCAATTCAGAAATAAAGTCACAATTCAGAAATAAAGTCACAATTCAGAAATAAAGTCGCAATTCAGAAATAAAGTCACAATTCAGAGAAATAAAGTCACAATTCAGAAATAAAGTCACAATTCAGAAATAAAGTCGCAATTCAGAAATAAAGTCACAATTCTGAGAAATAAAGTCACAATTCAGAAATAGTCACAATTCAGAAATAAAGTCACAATTCTGAGAAATAAAGTCACAATTCTAAGAAATAAAGTCGCAATTCTGAGAAATAAAGTCGCAATTCAGAAATAAAGTCGCAATTCAGAAATAAAGTCACAATTCAGAAATAAAGTCACAATTCTGAGAAATAAAGTCACAATTCAGAAATAAAGTCGCAATTCAGAAATAAAGTCACAATTCAGAAATAAAGTCGCAATTCAGAAATAAAGTCACAATTCAGAAATAAAGTCACAATTCTGAGAAATAAAGTCACAATTCAGAAATAAAGTCACAATTCAGAAATAAAGTCGCAATTCTGAGAAATAAAGTCACAATTCAGAAATAAAGTCGCAATTCAGAAATAAAGTCACAATTCTGAGAAATAAAGTCGCAATTCAGAAATAAAGTCACAATTCAGAAATAAAGTCACAATTCTGAGAAATAAAGTCACAATTCAGAAATAAAGTCGCAATTCAGAAATAAAGTCGCAATTCTAAGAAATAAAGTCGCAATTCTGAGAAATAAAGTCGCAATTCAGAAATAAAGTCATGATTCAGAAATAAAGTCACAATTCAGAAATAAAGTCGCAATTCAGAAATAAAGTCACAATTCAGAGAAATAAAGTCACAATTCAGAAATAAAGTCACAATTCAGAAATAAAGTCGCAATTCAGAAATAAAGTCACAATTCTGAGAAATAAAGTCACAATTCAGAAATAGTCACAATTCAGAAATAAAGTCACAATTCTGAGAAATAAAGTCACAATTCTAAGAAATAAAGTCGCAATTCTGAGAAATAAAGTCGCAATTCAGAAATAAAGTCGCAATTCAGAAATAAAGTCACAATTCAGAAATAAAGTCACAATTCTGAGAAATAAAGTCACAATTCAGAAATAAAGTCGATTCAGAAATAAAGTCATGATTCAGAAATAAAGTCGCAATTCAGAAATAAAGTCACAATTCAGAAATAAAGTCGCAATTCAGAAATAAAGTCACAATTCAGAGAAATAAAGTCACAATTCAGAAATAAAGTCACAATTCAGAAATAAAGTCGCAATTCAGAAATAAAGTCACAATTCTGAGAAATAAAGTCACAATTCAGAAATAGTCACAATTCAGAAATAAAGTCACAATTCTGAGAAATAAAGTCACAATTCTAAGAAATAAAGTCGCAATTCTGAGAAATAAAGTCGCAATTCAGAAATAAAGTCGCAATTCAGAAATAAAGTCACAATTCAGAAATAAAGTCACAATTCTGAGAAATAAAGTCACAATTCAGAAATAAAGTCGCAATTCAGAAATAAAGTCACAATTCAGAAATAAAGTCGCAATTCAGAAATAAAGTCACAATTCAGAAATAAAGTCACAATTCTGAGAAATAAAGTCACAATTCAGAAATAAAGTCGCAATTCAGAAATAAAGTCGCAATTCTGAGAAATAAAGTCACAATTCAGAAATAAAGTCGCAATTCAGAAATAAAGTCACAATTCTGAGAAATAAAGTCGCAATTCAGAAATAAAGTCACAATTCAGAAATAAAGTCACAATTCTGAGAAATAAAGTCACAATTCAGAAATAAAGTCGCAATTCAGAAATAAAGTCGCAATTCTAAGAAATAAAGTCGCAATTCTGAGAAATAAAGTCGCAATTCAGAAATAAAGTCGCAATTCAGAAATAAAGTCACAATTCAGAAATAAAGTCGCAATTCAGAAATAAAGTCACAATTCAGAGAAATAAAGTCACAATTCAGAAATAAAGTCACAATTCAGAAATAAAGTCGCAATTCAGAAATAAAGTCACAATTCTGAGAAATAAAGTCACAATTCAGAAATAGTCACAATTCAGATATAAAGTCACAATTCTGAGAAATAAAGTCACAATTCTAAGAAATAAAGTCGCAATTCTGAGAAATAAAGTCGCAATTCAGAAATAAAGTCGCAATTCAGAAATAAAGTCACAATTCAGAAATAAAGTCACAATTCTGAGAAATAAAGTCACAATTCAGAAATAAAGTCGCAATTCAGAAATAAAGTCACAATTCAGAAATAAAGTCGCAATTCAGAAATAAAGTCACAATTCAGAAATAAAGTCACAATTCTGAGAAATAAAGTCACAATTCAGAAATAAAGTCGCAATTCAGAAATAAAGTCGCAATTCTGAGAAATAAAGTCACAATTCAGAAATAAAGTCGCAATTCAGAAATAAAGTCACAATTCTGAGAAATAAAGTCGCAATTCAGAAATAAAGTCACAATTCAGAAATAAAGTCACAATTCTGAGAAATAAAGTCACAATTCAGAAATAAAGTCGCAATTCAGAAATAAAGTCGCAATTCTGAGAAATAAAGTCACAATTCAGAAATAAAGTCGCAATTCAGAAATAAAGTCACAATTCTGAGAAATAAAGTCGCAATTCAGAAATAAAGTCACAATTCAGAAATAAAGTCACAATTCTGAGAAATAAAGTCGCAATTCAGAAATAAAGTCACAATTCAGAAATAAAGTCACAATTCAGAAATAAAGTCACAATTCTGAGAAATAAAGTCACAATTCAGAAATAAAGTCGCAATTCAGAAATAAAGTCACAATTCAGAAATAAAGTCGCAATTCAGAAATAAAGTCACAATTCAGAAATAAAGTCACAATTCAGAGAAATAAAGTCACAATTCAGAAATAAAGTCACAATTCAGAAATAAAGTCACAATTCAGAGAAATAAAGTCACAATTCAGAAATAAAGTCACAATTCAGAAATAAAGTCGCAATTCAGAAATAAAGTCACAATTCTGAGAAATAAAGTCACAATTCAGAAATAGTCACAATTCAGAAATAAAGTCACAATTCTGAGAAATAAAGTCACAATTCTAAGAAATAAAGTCGCAATTCTGAGAAATAAAGTCGCAATTCAGAAATAAAGTCGAATTCAGAAATAAAGTCACAATTCAGAAATAAAGTCACAATTTGAGAAATAAAGTCACAATTCAGAAATAAAGTCGCAATTCAGAAATAAAGTCGCAATTCAGAAATAAAGTCGCAATTCAGAAATAAAGTCACAATTCAGAAATAAAGTCACAATTCTGAGAAATAAAGTCACAATTCAGAAATAAAGTCGCAATTCAGAAATAAAGTCGCAATTCTGAGAAATAAAGTCACAATTCAGAAATAAAGTCGCAATTCAGAAATAAAGTCACAATTCAGAAATAAAGTCACAATTTGAGAAATAAAGTCGCAATTCAGAAATAAAGTCACAATTCAGAAATAAAGTCACAATTCAGAAATAAAGTCACAATTCAGAAATAAAGTCACAATTCTGAGAAATAAAGTCACAATTCAGAAATAAAGTCGCAATTCAGAAATAAAGTCACAATTCAGAAATAAAGTCGCAATTCAGAAATAAAGTCACAATTCAGAAATAAAGTCACAATTCAGAGAAATAAAGTCACAATTCAGAAATAAAGTCACAATTCAGAAATAAAGTCGCAATTCAGAAATAAAGTCACAATTCTGAGAAATAAAGTCACAATTCAGAAATAGTCACAATTCAGAAATAAAGTCACAATTCTGAGAAATAAAGTCACAATTCTAAGAAATAAAGTCGCAATTCTGAGAAATAAAGTCACAATTCAGAGAAATAAAGTCACAATTCAGAAATAAAGTCACAATTCAGAAATAAAGTCACAATTCAGAGAAATAAAGTCACAATTCAGAAATAAAGTCACAATTCAGAAATAAAGTCGCAATTCAGAAATAAAGTCACAATTCTGAGAAATAAAGTCACAATTCAGAAATAGTCACAATTCAGAAATAAAGTCACAATTTGAGAAATAAAGTCACAATTCTAAGAAATAAAGTCGCAATTTGAGAAATAAAGTCGCAATTCAGAAATAAAGTCGCAATTCAGAAATAAAGTCACAATTCAGAAATAAAGTCACAATTCTGAGAAATAAAGTCACAATTCAGAAATAAAGTCGCAATTCAGAAATAAAGTCACAATTCAGAAATAAAGTCGCAATTCAGAAATAAAGTCACAATTCAGAAATAAAGTCACAATTCAGAAATAAAGTCACAATTCAGAAATAAAGTCGCAATTCAGAAATAAAGTCACAATTCTGAGAAATAAAGTCACAATTCAGAAATAAAGTCGCAATTCAGAAATAAAGTCACAATTCTGAGAAATAAAGTCAATTCAGAAATAAAGTCACAATTCAGAAATAAAGTCACAATTCTGAGAAATAAAGTCACAATTCAGAAATAAAGTCACAATTCAGAAATAAAGTCACAATTCAGAAATAAAGTCACAATTCAGAAATAAAGTCGAATTCAGAAATAAAGTCACAATTTGAGAAATAAAGTCACAATTCAGAAATAAAGTCGCAATTCAGAAATAAAGTCACAATTCAGAAATAAAGTCGCAATTCAGAAATAAAGTCACAATTCAGAAATAAAGTCACAATTCAGAAATAAAGTCACAATTCAGAAATAAAGTCACAATTCTGAGAAATAAAGTCACAATTCAGAAATAAAGTCGCAATTCAGAAATAAAGTCACAATTCAGAAATAAAGTCGCAATTCAGAAATAAAGTCACAATTCAGAAATAAAGTCACAATTCAGAAATAAAGTCACAATTCAGAAATAAAGTCACAATTCAGAAATAAAGTCGAATTCAGAAATAAAGTCACAATTCAGAAATAAAGTCACAATTCAGAAATAAAGTCACAATTCAGAAATAAAGTCACAATTCTGAGAAATAAAGTCACAATTCAGAAATAAAGTCGCAATTTGAGAAATAAAGTCACAATTCAGAAATAAAGTCACAATTCAGAAATAAAGTCACAATTCAGAAATAAAGTCACAATTCTGAGAAATAAAGTCACAATTCAGAAATAAAGTCAATTCAGAAATAAAGTCACAATTCAGAAATAAAGTCGCAATTCAGAAATAAAGTCACAATTCAGAAATAAAGTCACAATTCTGAGAAATAAAGTCACAATTCAGAAATAAAGTCGCAATTCAGAAATAAAGTCACAATTCTGAGAAATAAAGTCACAATTCAGAAATAAAGTCGCAATTCAGAAATAAAGTCACAATTCTGAGAAATAAAGTCGCAATTCAGAAATAAAGTCACAATTCAGAAATAAAGTCACAATTCTGAGAAATAAAGTCGCAATTCAGAAATAAAGTCACAATTCAGAAATAAAGTCACAATTCAGAAATAAAGTCACAATTCAGAAATAAAGTCACAATTCTGAGAAATAAAGTCACAATTCAGAAATAAAGTCGCAATTCAGAAATAAAGTCACAATTCAGAGAAATAAAGTCAGAATTGCAAGATATAAATTTGCAATTGCGAGAAACAAAATCAAAGTTGTGACATAAAAAGTAGCAATCTCCTTGTTTTATTTTGTATTCAGATAATTGTATGTCAGCACTCACGCTCAGTGAGTAACCGGTTACTGACGCAGGAAGGGTTTATTCACTCGTGAAGCAGTGTTTGCTCAGTAAAGTCCTGAGAGCTGATGAGGGTTGAACACTGATTGTGGATAGATTAATTGAGGCAGTCAAGGTTTAACCTGTTTAGTCTTGTGTTCTGGCGTTATATCAGGCCACTCCTGGTGTTTTGGCTTCATCCTAATCCACCGTCTGAACCCGTCTTTCACCACTGACGGGAACACACTTCCATTACTCAGTCTTTCCCTGTGACGACTTTTATGCTGCACTGCAAAAAAAAAAAAAATGTCCCTAGTATTTATGTCTTGTTTTCTAGTATAAATATCTAAAAATTCTTGAATCAGGATGCATTTACCAGAAAACAAGCCATAAATACTACGGAAGAAAATATTTTTTGCAGTGTTCACTTCCATACTGTGGTTTATTTCAGAGTGACGCAAGGTTGTTAATGGGACAGAAATGAAGAACGTCTGTGGTTGTGTTCTGTCGCAGGTTCCGTCGGACTCCAGTACCGGATTGCTGGCCGAGCCTCAGGTCGCCATGTTCTGCGGGAAACTCAACATGCACATCAACATTCAGACGGGAAAATGGGAACCCGATCCGTCCGGAAGCAAGAGCTGCGTCGGGACAAAAGAGGGAATCCTGCAGTACTGCCAGGAGGTGAAGGCAGCGCTCCTATCCTTTATTTATGACTGCAATGCAAGGCCAGAGATAATGTGTGAAAGATAATATACGAGCCGCTGCGTCATCAGAGCCACTTTGACCCAGAAACACATCAGAGTTTATGAACCGAAGCACTTGAGACGCTCTTTGCTCATTAATAACATAATCGTTCAGATATTGTGCCATAATATCTTGGACTATAAAGATTAGATAATTTATTCAAACATTAAATAATTAACACACCGATAATAGGTTAAGACAAAATATTCAGGCATGCAAAAAACAATAGATAACAAAACACAAAAAAATGTCATGTTTTTTAATTTTAAAAAAAAGTCAAAAATGCAAAAGTTGGCCTTGAAACTAAATGTTTACATTTTTTATTATAAATATAAGTTTGCATATGTGTTTTATGTTTTGTGTCACATTTGATGCATCAGGTTTTTATGGCTCATATATAAGGACTCACTCAAACTGAGCAAAAATATGCAGTTTGGTTCAGATCCTGATATTTCTGTGATGAAATTCTGAGGCTTGTAATGTAAATCAATGAGACCTTTATAACAGTGCAGCAGATACTGACATTATATGATCTAAATGTCAGTGGTCGCTCTATATCTCCAATAAAATGTCTTAGTAAGATGAGATTGAAATGATCCAAACATATAATGCAATTCAATGCTGATTGAGAGATGAAGAAATAAATGCTCCTCAAAAGATCCTGAGGATCAGATTTGAGACGCACTGATTTTTCTAGAAAATGATTGATGGAGAATCAAGTAAAGCTGAGCTGCTTCAGTCCAGAAAGTGTTCATCTGGAAACATGACTGCAGTTATTCTGACGCTTACTTGATCAAAATCAGTCAAGATTTGACACGAGAAGCAGCCGCTGAAGCTGGACGTCTGTACAATTACACTAAAAGAGCTTTTACTAGATAAACACAGCTCTAAACTCATGTGTGTGTGATGTTCAGGTGTATCCAGAGCTTCAGATCACAAACGTGGTGGAGGCCAATCAGCCCGTCAGTATCTGGGACTGGTGTAAGAAGGGCCGGAAGCAGTGCCGCAGTCACATGCACATCGTGGTGCCCTATCGCTGCCTGGGTGCGTGAGTCTCTTCATACGCAAAGAAAATACATTTCCTAATATATGAATGATCGATATATTAAATGACATAATGGTATATGTGACCCTGGACCACAAAACCAGTCATAAGGGTTTTTTATTTATGCATCATCCGAAAGCTGAATAAATCATCTTTCCATTGATGTATGGTTTGTTGAACAATATTTGTCTGAGATGCAACTATTTGAAAATCTGGAATCTGAGGGTGCAAAAAAATCTAAATATTGAGAAAATCACCTTTAAAGTTGTTCAAATGAAGTTCTTAGCAATGCATATTACTAATCAAAAATGAAGTTTTGGTATATTTACAGTAGGAAATTTACAAAATATCTTCATGGAACATGATCTTTACTTAATATCCTAATGATTTTTGACATAAAAGAAAAATGTATAATTTTGACTCATACAATGTATTGTTGGCTATTGCTACAAATATAGCTGTGCTGCTTATGACTGCTTCTGTGCTGCAGGGTCACAAATTAGAAATTATTCAGAATAATACAGTATATTGTGTAAATATATTACAATACATTGAATAATACATAAGGAATTGTCGCTTTCATATATTGAAAAATATGCCTTTCATGCCAAAAAAAACAAGCAAAAATATCTGCCAGTGGAGTAAGAACAATAATCTTAATTCAAAGACTGAACAAGATTATTTTTCTTGCTCCATCAGCAGATATTTTTACTTGTTTTAAGCAAAAAATAACAAAATTTGAATAATATTTTCAGAAAACAAGACAAGATATCTTAAGTCATTTCACTTGTCAAGTAAATGCATCTTAATTCCAAAATTTGTAGATATTTATTCTAGAAAACGAGTCAAAAATACTATTTTTTTTTCAGTGTACTTATATATATCACAATATATGTAATTTTATATTTAGCAATACACCTTATAATATATAGATGTACATGTGGTGAACATATATTTAATCATGCAGTATATACACACATATATGGAAATATATTTAACAATCATTTATGATATACATGTTTCATATTTTAAAATATAGCTAGTTTACAATATATATTAATGTTGTTTGGCCAATCGTCAGCCTGACCACAGGCTATACAGAAATTTATTGTGCAATATATTGCATTATATTTTGTAGTATATTGCCATTTATTTTTCATCATGTTTCTCTCTCTGTATCAGTCGGGGAGTTCGTGAGCGACGCTCTGCTGGTTCCTGATAAGTGTAAGTTCCTGCACCAGGAGCGCATGGACATGTGTGAGAGTCACCTGCACTGGCACACCGTCGCCAAAGAGGTCAGAAACACACACATCAAAAATACAGCAAAAATGTGAAATATTATTTCAATTTCAAACAGCTGTTTTCTATGTAAATATCTGTTAAACTCTAATTTATTTCTGTGATCAAAGCTGTATTTTCAGCATCATTACTGCAGTCTTCAGTGTCACATGATGCTTCAGAAATCATTCTAATATGCTGATTTGCTGATCAAGAAACATTTCTGATTATTATCAATGTTTAAAACAATATTTTTGTGGAAACTGTGATGCATTTTATTTTTTCAGGATTCACAGATGATTAGAAAGTTCAAAAGAACAGCATTTATTTGAAATAGAAATCGTTTGTGGAATTATAAACATCTTTACTGGCACTTTTCATCAATTTAATGCGTCCTTACTGGATACAATTATTAATTTCTTTTAAAAAATCTTACCCCAAACAGTTGGATGTTTTTGCATGAGAATTAACATAATAAAATAGGGTATAATCTGTTAATTTTCATGGAAATAATGCCAAAATAATTTTAAAAATCACCTTTGATGTATTTAATTATTCATTTTATTTGAATGAATGAATCAAATTAATTTGATGTGTGCTGGACATGTTTCAAGGTTATTATAGTTAGAGCTAAAACTAAAACCATAAAAAAACTACTATAACTACTACTATCTTTACTATAAAATAAATGGTCACTGAAATAAAAATCAAATACTTAAAAAACTTAAACTTATTTTTAATTACATTTATTTTAGCTAGTTGAATTATTATGAATTTACAATAAATTTACATTTATATCTGTAGTTGACAAGGCAACATTTCGTTTAGTTTAATTTGAAGTACTAAAATAACTAGAACTAAAACTGAAATAGAAATGAATAAAACTTATATAGACATATGCAACAAATTCTAATAAAAATACGGACATAAAGACCCAACAAAATTACTAAAACTTTAACTAAAATTAACGTGAAAGCAGCAAATATAAATGTAAAATATAATTAAAAATATTTACAAAAACTAAAATAGTATCTCAGTGATACTAAAATAACACTGATATGTTTTCGGGAAATCTGTAAATATTCCATTTTATGTTTACTTGCTTGTTAGGTAGTATGGGACTGTTTATCGCTATCAGTGCATTATCATACATGTACAAACACACAAATGAATATAAATGCTGAACAGATTCATGTGTATTTTTCAGTGTAAGACTCTGATGGGGTTTGAATCACTGTATTGATTTGTTTGGAGTGGTTTCATGTTGTCAGTCTGCTGTTTGATAATGAAGTTCCTCCTGTTAGTAAGTGATTCTGTCCAATCACACACTCTCGTCTCTCTACAGTCCTGCGGCGACCGCAGCATGAATCTCCATGACTACGGGATGCTGTTGCCATGCGGTATCGACCGTTTCCGTGGCGTCGAGTTCGTCTGCTGCCCTGCAGAAGTAGAGAAAGAGTTGGACAGCACAGCCGCGGAGGAGGACGATTCAGACGTGTGGTGGGGAGGAGCCGAGAACGACTACAGCGACAACAGGTGTGTGTGTGTGTGTGTGTGTGTGTGTGTGTGTGTGTGTGTGTGTGTACCATGACCCTTAGACTTTGACCCCTCATTTGTGTTTGATTTGAGTTTAGACTGGTTTTGTGCACTGTAAAGTGTGAACACATGATCAAAAACCCCATAATATGACACTTGATTTGATCCCTGATTGAACGGTGGCAGATGGTTGGTGTATTATGATGAAGGATTATGCAGAAGCTGTGTGTCGTTGTGATTTGATGGTTTGTTTTCCTCCAGCATGACACGAGACGCAGGATCCGAGCCGGCCGTAGTGGAGGATGACGAGGATCCAGACGAGGAAGAGGAGCTTCTGGACAATGACCAGGATGGAGACGGAGACGAGGATGAGGATGAGAAGGAGGAAGAGGAGGAGCGCCAGAGCATCAGCGTCGCCATGACGACCACCACCACCACCACGACAGAGTCAGTGGAGGAGGTGGTGCGAGGTGAGCGTCAGCCGATCACATCAAGCGTTCGCTCATCATCATCATCATCATCAGACGCAGCTCTTCATGTTAGGGGTGTGCGATATTGACAAAAAATAATATCTCGATATTTTCTGGGATTTTATTGATAACGATAATTAGACTAAATTTTGCTGAGTGTGTTATTGTGCTGCTATCTACTGTGGACAGCTGACTCCTGAAGTTCTTAACATTCAGTGTGCTGGTCAGTTCACACTTATAGAAATTAATCTTTCCAATAAGTTTAAATGCATTTTTACCTTTATAAAGCCATTTTTCTAAAAGTGTGGTTTATCTTTTGAGTCAAATTCTTAAATTTAATCAGTGAATTTGAATAATAAGACATTTGGGCTGTTACCAAGCAAATGAAATCAGTATCAATAAAATTCATCTTTGCAATGCAGAGAAAACACAGAAGCTGCGTCTGAAGGGGCATTTCGATTCATTTACACTGTTTAATGCAGGACATGAATGCATTTAACCTGCAATTACAAATGCATAAATAATGTTTTGATATATTAAACATAAAACGTTGAATACTGATATTTGAAATGATAAAAAAAAAAAAATTTAAAGATACTTTAAATGTGAAATTAAAGCCGCCAGCAGGTGGCAGCAAGTCACTGTTAATAAGTGAGTCATTGCGATTGAACCGAATCATTTAAACGGTTGATTCATTGAGGAACGAAAGTACGAAACACCATTATGGTGCTCAGAGACACAAAACAGTGCTGTGGCTGTGTTTGGAATTACTTTTGTTGTCGAAATAGCGCAAAAACAGGCAATATGGTGTCTCATTCATTCATTTATTAAAATGTAAATCTCTTAATTAACTTCTTGTTTTTTGAACTGTTGTAAAAAATCAATATCACATTTGTAATCATGGTAATTTTTGGAGAAAAAAACGGCACTCTCTGTGTGATATTGATGATTAACTATATGAAATGATATAAATATGTACATTTTCTGTCCCCATATCTTGAATTTTGGGAACAGTCTAAATGCATTTTAAAAGATCATGCAGTGAAAGAACGCAACTAAATGCGCACTAGTCTTGATTTCACGTAATGTAAGTGTGCACTCTGTAGGGGTCTTTTGAAAGGTTTTTGCAAAATGCTCGATAATGTCAAATCTCACATTGTTAAAACAACAATTACGATGTTATCGCAGACGATATATATCGCACACCCCTATTACACCTGTGTGTGTGTGTGTGTGTGTCGTCAGAGGTGTGTTTTGCGAGTGCAGAGACGGGCCCCTGCAGGGCCATGTTGGCCCGCTGGTATTTTGTGCGTGAGGAGGGCCGCTGCGCTCCCTTCATCTACGGCGGCTGCGGAGGAAACCGCAATAACTTTGAGTCGGAGGAGTACTGTCTGTCCGTCTGCAGCAGCGTCTGTAAGTCACCGACCGAACAACAGACAGCGTTAGGGCTGGGAAAATAAATCGATGCATCGCTAATCGAGAAATGATTCGGAGATTTTCCGAATGCGTGGTGATTCTTTCTGGAGTGGATTCTGAGCTTAGTTTTGAACAGCAGGTGGCGCTGCACGCTCCAGAAACAGCTGTACTCTACTTGTTTCCAAATCCTTACACACACTCGAACCTAAAATAATCATTCATAAGATTCGAAAATGTTGAGGCGAATTGCAAGGGTGTTTACAGTGGGCTGTGTTTACATTAATCCGGCGTCATTTGGCAGCATTTGAGTGTGCGGATAAAAACTAGAGTAGAGCGCCGTCTGCTGTTAAAATATAAGCTCAGAATCCATTCCAGAGAGAGTCGTGATGCATTCAGAAGATCTCAGAATCCATCCACGAATTGATTCTACATCGATTTATCATCGCAGCCCTAGACAGCGTGAGCCACTAACACCGATGAATCTTCACTTACTCTCTCCTCATGACCTCCAGACCCATAATGTACTGTAAGAGTCACTTTCTTCAGCGAAACACAGAAGACAACGCTTAGCAGGATTTTCTGTTCATGTAATGCCAACATGATCAGAGTCTGTCGAGATGTAGGGCCCTATGATGCGGAAAACACGGACTGAATCGCGGAATCCAGTCATAAAAACGGAATTTACTGTTTTAACACGGAATGTCACGGAGTTTGAAAGAATTAATCACAAGTAGGTCATTATACCTAAATCAAATCACTATATGGAGTAGTATCTATAAATATTAAGCCGCAGAAATACTATTTAAATATGAATTTCTGTGTGAATGAATGACGCAGACGCGCGGTTTCGTTTACTACACACATACTGAAGCGTGCGATGCTTGCGGTGATTTCAGCGTGTGTCATCTCTCTATATACATGAACAACATCTCCAGAACTGCTCTGAGAGTTTCTTCATGAGCATTTTACCCTTTCATTTGAGTAAAACTAACAGTAAAATATGCACACAGAAATTTAAAGGTATGCACGGCAAGCCGTCAAAATAAAAGTTTGGTTTAACTTGAAGACATTGTGCAAGAAATACATTACTATTGTTCAGTTACTACTACTACTAAAATTATTACAACTTTATTTTTTAAGGAATAATTACACAATATTTATTTTATATTTTAATAGTAAACCCCCTTTGTATGCCAAAAAAATAAAATGTTTAATTTTCAGTAATTTAAAAGATAAATTAATGTAGTATGCCTTCATTTGATTGAACACAGAATTTCTAAAGAAAAAAATTATAAGGCTATTATTAAGAATTATTATTCATTTGCAAGTCGCTTCGGATAAAAGTATCTGCTAAATGACTAAATGTAATGTAATGTAAAATTAAGAATAAATGAAAGTTGTTTTTATGCATTCAAATAATTAGACATGCTAAAATCCAGAATTTGGTAACAATAAAACAAGAGGTGAGAAAAAAATAGAACATTTCATAGGGCCCTAAACATGTCATTTTTGTTAAACTTTTAATAAATTGATGTTGAACTGTATAAGTTTCATGATTTTAATTAATTAGACATGCTTTTGATTAATAAAATGTAATTTAACCATTAAAAAATTAGTTCAGAAAAATTAAACACATTTCTGTTTTGGTACAGCAGGAGGGAAAAACTATACTTTTTTTTCTTTTTTTTATAATTACTATTAAACAGTTGTTTACTGAACAAATTGCTTTTAATTTAAACAGATTCATTTATGATTAAAATTTTCTTAGGGATAAAAATATAAAATATAACATAGATATAATATAATATAGATATAAATTATAATATAATAAAAAAATTATATAATAATCAACACTTTAAAAAAAAATTGCATGCGAACTTGTAATTGCACATAGTAAAGTTTAAATTAACTTCTAAATTATAAAATGTGTTTGTTGTTGAAATATAATAATTTACACATTGGCTGTCATAACTTGTTTCATAACAGATTTATCTAAACATACATTAAATAATTAAGACATCACTAACAGGTAAAGTAAAATATGAGTATATAGTGTAACATTTGCGAAATTTTCTTCACTAGACTTCATTTCTGTAGCAAATAACGAGCTGATGACTTGCCAGAGGTAATTGAAATTCTACGTGACATTTTGTTTACAAGCTGATTACATGCGGCGTGAGATGTTCATTCACGTTTATTTCGTGTTAAAACTAGCAGTAAAACAATGCTGAATTTGTTCAGTACACAAGCGTACCGAACCGAAAATCTTCAGTATGAATACATGTACCATTTCAGCCCTAATTCATATGAATCACATGATCTTCTGATATTATGCAACTTCTCCTGTGAAAAAACAGTGCGATGGAATCATATTAAACGTGCACTTGTAGTGTACTTCAAATCTGTTTTTAAGATAATAGTATTAATGAAATAAAAGACCACTTAAGTGTACTTACAGAGAGACACTTTCATGACTTATTTCCGCCACTGAATTAAAAAAAATCATAAAACTGTGAGATATAAACTCCCAATTTTAGAAGCAAAATCTGAATTGTGAGACGTAAATGTATCTTTTGTAATGCACTTATTTTAACATACTTAAGCACAAAGCACTTGATTGTAATTTTAACTGTAGTGCGTTATTTGATATTACATTTAAAATTAATATTTTATATCAAATAAAATGCAACTTCATTATTAGAAATGTGTAATTAATTACAAATATATTTGAATACATGATATATACGTTTCAATAGAAATGGCATTAAAGTATATTTTAGTTTACTATAAATGCTTACCAGTGCATTCAGCAGTACTTTAACCATATTTCAAACAATAGACGTAATTATGAAATGATGTATGATGATGTATTTGAGTACAGTAAGTACTTAAGTAAAAAGCACTTTAAAGTTCAGCTACAGTATTGAATTTAATAACTGCAGTTTAAAGGAGTCTAAAAACTGAATATTTTATTTATGTAAAAGGACGCCGAAGTGTGCTTCTTTTTCACAAGCGTTATGAGACATTTATGGTGCTTATTTGTTAATGTTGGATCTTGTAAAGAGCAGCGTCTCCTTTTGTGTTCCACTGAAGGAATAAAGTCGTACGGGTTTGAAGGTGATGAGGAAGAGTAACTCCTTCAGTCTGATCTGATCTGATCTGCGTGTGTGGGTTTCTCACCGGCGTTTCGCTCTTTCTCTGCTGATTCACTCGCATCTTTCTCCTCAATTACTCTCCTGTAACTCAGATTCTTCAACTAATTCATGGTGTTTTTAAGAGACTGAGGTGTGTGTGTGTGTGTGTGTTTCATTTGCATGCATAAAATCATTAATGCCATGCTGCTGCTGATCTTTATATTAATGATCGCTTCTCTCTGTTTAGACTTTAATTAATGTTAAGTGGTTTCAATCAGGTCCTTTGATAACGTTGTGCATCAACAAGGGACAGAAAACTGTTCTTGTCTAGCATTTCAGGGTCATTACAGTTGGTTTCCATTACTGGTTTAATATTTGAATCATTTACAATTTATGATTTAGGATGAATCACTTTTATTCCTCATTTGTAAGTCATATTTGATAAAAGCATTTGATAAATAAATAAATATAAATAGTATTTTGATTTACAGTGTAGGATCAGGAGTTATTATAGTTAACCAAAACTAAAATAATTAATTTTTTTATTAAAATATAAAAAACTTAATTTTATTTTTATTTGAAATAACTTATTTTATTTAAAAAATAATAATAATAATCATATTATTTATTTTTAATGTAATCATTAAATTAAATTTTAATGTATTAAATTTTCATTTAATTTGACTTGTATTAAAATAACTAAAACTGAAATAAAAATGTTTTAAAAACTACATATTTAAAAAAAATGATAAAAACGAAACAACTAAAACTAACTAAAATTAAAATGAAAAAATTAATAATAATAATTTAATTAATATTAATATTATTTTATAAAATATTAAAAATGAATTAACTATAATAATAGTATCTCAGTGTTGCTAAAACAGCTAAACAGACGTCATCCGGAGATTATCATATACATCCTCATGCTGCTGGAACTCAAAACACAATCATTTGGCACAAAATGTTCCTGGCAGTGTGAAGATGACTGTTATACATGTGTCCCTGCAGCACAGAAGCAGTCATAAGCAGCACAGCTATATTTGTAGCAATAGCCAACAATACATTGTATGGGTCAAAATTATCCATTTTTCTTTTATGCCAAAAATCATTAGAATATTAAGTAAAGATCATGTTCCATGAAGATATTTAGTAAATTTCCTACCGTAAATATATCAAAACTTCATTTTTGATTAGTAATATGCATTGCTAAGAACTTCATTTGAACAACTTTAAAGGTGATTTTCTCAATATTTAGATTTTTTTGCACCCTCAGATTCCAGATTTTCAAATAGTTGCATCTCAGACAAATATTGTCCGATCCTAACAAACCATACATCAATGGAAATATTATTTATGCAGCTTATGACTGGTTTTGTGGTCCAGGGTCACATTTTGTCATCGCTTCGTTACAGATTAGACATGAATAAACTGGTCAGATGGAAGCTTTAGGCCTCTTCTAACCACTTTATAGCAATCTTTTGTAACTCTGTTAAATCATCTGCTCTCCTCCTGTGCTGTAATAAAGCTCTTCTCCGATCCGCAGTGCCGACTCCCTCCTCCAGTCCTCCGGACGCTGTGGACCGATATCTGGAGACGCCGGCCGACGAGAACGAACACGCACACTTTCTGAAGGCCAAAGAGAGTCTGGAGGCCAAACACCGCGAGCGCATGTCTCAGGTGCAGGATCCGTTCATAGAAATTAATACTTTTATTCATCAAGGGTGTTAAATCAATCAAAAGTGACAGTAAAGACATTAATAATGTTACAAAAGATTTCTATTTTAAATAAATGCTGTTCTTTTGAACTTTCTATTCATCTGTGAATCCTGAAAAATAAAATGCATCACAGTTTCCACAAAAATATTGAGCAGCAGAACTGTTTTCAACATTGATAATAATCAGAAATGTTTGTTGAGCAGCAAATCAGCATATTAGAATGATTTCTGAAGATCATGTGATGCTGAAGACTGCAGTAATGATGCTGAAAATACAGCTTTGCTCAAATAAGTTTAACATAGATTCACATAGAAAACAGCTGTTTTAAATTGAAATAATATTTCACAATTTTTACTGTATTTTTTACCAAATAAATGCAGCCTTGGTGAGCATAAGAGACTTGTTTTAGTAACATTAATGCATGTGAATGAGATGTTTGTACAGAAATATGACGTTTAATAGCTGATAGAGGATCAAGTGGTCATTGTTATGTGATTTTCATGTTCTGTAGGTGATGAGGGAATGGGAAGAGGCCGAGAGACAGGCCAAGAGTTTACCGCGCAACGACAAGAAGGCTGTGATCCAGGTCAGTGTGTGTCCTTAACCAGGAAATTTCCCCTCGCTCTTACTGGAATACGCTTTCATTTTGCACCAGGGTTTGCTTGACTGTGCTGCGTTTCTCCCGCAGCACTTCCAGGAGAAGGTGGAGGCTCTGGAGCAGGAGGCGGCCAGCGAGCGGCAGCAGCTGGTGGAGACGCACATGGCGCGGGTGGAGGCGCTGCTAAACGACCGAAGACGCCTCGCTCTGGAGAGCTATCTGTCTGCCCTGCAGGCCGATCCACCCCGGGTACACACACACACACACACACACATCACAACTACAGTCTAGACCAAGTTCAGAGGCCAAGCGGGCCGCATTCAAACTATATAAAATGCAAAGGGCCACAAATTACAATTTGCATCATCAGACTTTATTTAAACTGCCCTATTATGGGTTATGAAAGGTTCATATTTTGGTTTTGGGATCCCCAACAACAGGTTGACATGCATGCAAGGTCAAAAAACACTTTCATTGTCTTATAATATGCATTTATTTTTACCTTATTTGCTCAACGACTCCCAAACGATTCGTTCAACGATCTCCTTTGCGGTGATTGGTCGATTTCATTTAAAGCAGTGTTTGTGGCAGTGCTGCTTTGTGTACAGCGTTACCGGGGAAACCGCTATTTGCTCCAAAAGCGGCACCTAGTGGCAAAGAATGAATTTGCATTTTCATTCAGACCAACCTGAAAAGACCAACAAGTGAGCGGCAATATGCTAATGTTTCAACATGAAACGGCTTGGGATTCGTTTTAAAAACGACTCGATTCAATGATTCAGAGTCGACTCTTTCTTTTGAGAGACAATAACTTTATACACGGTGCACTTTCAGATTTAAAACTTTGCAGGATGTTTTCATTCAGTTAGAGTTGTGTTACACACTGCATGAAAAATCATCTTGAGAAATACATAATAGGGGCACTTTAAGACAATATTTGCAGATTTACTGGTTTAATACTTATCTAAGTCTTGCTTGTCCTATTTAAAATGACAGTGAACATGAAAAATTATTTTTTTTAACAGTAAAAATCTGGAACAAAAAATTGGTTAAAAGTTTGTTTTGCTATATCGATGCAAAAACTAAATTAGCATTCTTGCTCAAACAGAGTATTGAACAAACTCAATGCTAAAACTCAAAACTTTCTTGAGCAAATATAGTTCACAAATTTCTTTACAAAGAAGTATTATTTTTCATATTTATATGAACTATATATTGTATCAATATTTTATTTTTTAAAATAGATATCATATTCTCCCACCATGATTCTGAAAAAAAAAAACGGACAACTAAACAAAATAACATGTAATTTATTAGAGTTTCTAGTAAAAAAATTCTGCAGTCTATTTATAAAATAGAATATTCAACGAATTGATTGAAGTTAAACAAATGATTCAATGACTCAACTTGAGTCAACGTTTTTTGAACGAATCTCAGTTTAAGTCACTTGTCTGCACCTGCTGGCGTTACGCTGTAATTGATACAATCTTTATTTGAAGCATCCTCACTTTCAAAAAGGTGATTTATTCTATTTTGATCGCTTCTGTAGACAGCAGTGTTTATATCTGAAATAGAAACTCTTATTCCAGTACTTCTGTGATTATTTATCACAGAAATAACGATACAAAAGACTTTGCAAAGATGTTTCATATACGTAAACTGCTCTCTCTGAATCAGCGGCATGCAGCAATTGGGCTTAGTAGAATTTCTAAAAGAAGTGTTTTCTGTTCAACAAGGCTGTGTTTATTTGATCAAAAGTACAGTAAAAATTGTGAAATATTATTAGAATGTAAAACAGCTGTTTTCTATGTGAATATCTGTTAAACTGTAATTTCTTCCTGTGATCAAAGCTGGATTTTCAGCATCATTACTCCAGTCTTCAGCAGCTATGTTTGCATCCAAAGCTACGAATTAAACTTGTGCGCAAAATTGGAATATCGCATAAAACATTTGCAAAAAAAGCACCGTTTCAATCCAGTGCTTTAAAGAGAACAAAATCGCCACTTCCTGATTAATTTGTGCTAAATATCATGAAGAAAAATGTAATTTGCTGCAGACTATAGTAGAAGGCACTGTATATAATATTTTTTTGTACACAGAGCTTCAGAGCATTTCAGATGCTGTGAAATGAGATATATTGGTTGGTTATAACATAGAGAGAGATTAATAAATGAATAAAATATTAATTTCTTAGAAAAGATTTACTGACCCTAAACTTTTGAACTTTAGTGTATACATTCACGCTAAACATTAGTAATAAATAGTTGAAAAAACACTAAATTGTATTGTACAGACTTGAAAACAAACATATTTTCAATATTTCCTGAAAACTTATATATTTAATTAGATAAACAGTAAATTATCTAAACAGACCTGAAAAATAAATATTTAAAATTTTTCAGTATTTCCTGAAAGCTAAAATATTTCTCTGCACGAAACATAACGGAATTCGAATGAATCTGTGAATCATTTTTTAAATGAACAGTTCAAATAAACTGATTCACTAAATGAATCAGAGTTAGAGTTAAAATAAATAATATAATTAGAAAAAAAAAAAAAACGATCTTCCCAGCTCAACATCTGAGTTTGTTTAGTTTAGTTTTTTAGCTGGCGTTGTGATGTTTACTCACATTAACTGCACGAGGAACATTTGTTTAGGATTTGGATGCCTGTGATGCTGCTGTGAGTCTTTTTTTTCATGATTAATATGATTTTAAATCAGTAACTCTAAACCCTGCACTGTTTGTCCTGCTGGTTATATCTAAAAGCACCACATTCACCTGTTGTAAAAGCTATGTATTATATAATATAATAATAATAATAATAATAATGGAGTGTCTATTTACACTAAGTGCAAATGTCCTGCTTTGTTGGCAGAGGCGGGGTTTTTTCTCCCTTTTCAAATCTCATATCACATCAGAAAGGCATTTATTTACAATAAAAATGAAAGAAATAATCAAAAAGTTGAAAATGAAGGGTTAGGGTAGGTGTAGGGAGGGCTTTATTGTCCCATAAATGTGGCGTCCATTTAATAATTTGAATTAAAATGATAATTTACACTCAATATGTTATTATTGCATACTGTTTTATAATGTACTACAATACTGAGATGCAGATAATTGCCAACATTTGCAATAAGTCGTATAAATAGCAGAAAATCCGGCTATTTTATCATAGTGTAAGTAGAATCTATAGCTATTTGCACTTAGTGTAATAGCCGCTGCCTAATAATAACAGCTGGAGTGTAAGTGGAGAGAATCATCTTTTCATATGAAGCCACAAAAGCAGTCATAAGCAGCACAGGTATATTTGTAGCAATAGCCAACAATACATTGTATGGGTCAAAATTATCCATTTTGCTTTTATGCCAAAAATCATTAGGATATTAAGTAAAGATCATGTTCCGTGAAGATATTTTGTAAGTTTCCTACCGTAAATATATCAAAAGTTCATTTTTGATTAGTAATATGCATTGCTAAGAACTTCATTTGAACAACTTTAAAGGTGATTTTCTCAATATTTAGATTTTTTTGCACCCTCAGATTCCAGATTTTCAAATAGTTGTATCTCAGACAAATATTGTCCGATCCTAACAAACCATACATCAATGGAGAGATTAATTATTCAGCTTTCAGATGATGTATACATCTCAATTTCACAAAATTGACCCGTATGACTGGTTTTGTGGTCACAAATCATTACACACACAGAGAAGCTTCCCATCATGCACTGTGCTGATCTCTGATCTTCATCTCGTCTCTGTTTAGCCGCGGCACGTGTTCAGTCTGCTGAAGAAGTACGTCCGCGCCGAGCAGAAGGACCGACAGCACACGCTCAAACACTTCGAACACGTGCGCATGGTCGACCCCAAGAAAGCGGCGCAGATCCGGCCTCAGGTACGAGACTGATCATCACTTCATTCACAATAATTCATTCCCTTTACACTTCTTAAAGCCAATAGAAACCAAAACTAGTGCTGTCAAACGATTAATCGCGATTAATCGCATCCAAAATTAAAGTTTTTGTTTACATAGTATATGTGCGTGTGCTGTGTATATTTATTATGAATATATAAATACACACACATACAATATATATTTTGAAAATATTTACATGTATATATTTATATTCATATATAAATATATTTAATGTATAAACATAACCTATTTTTCTGAAATATATACGTGCATGTGTGTGTATTTATATACATAATAAATATTCACAGTATATTATGTAAACAAAAACTTTTATTTTGGATGCGATTAATCACGATTAATCATTTGAAGTCAAAAATGTTTTATTATTTTTTATTTTATTGTTTTTTTTTTCAGTGAGATTGAAGTAATGGAGAGAGACTAGTAGTAAACTAATTAACTTTTTATTAATTAAGTTAAGTTAGTGTCTGAGGCGATGTCATTGAAACACTGTTATAGTTTTTATTTATATTTTGAATTAGTTCGTATTTTTATATTTTGTTTCCATTTTCATTTTAGTTCAAGTTTTTTGTGTGTTTTTGTCATTTTATAATTTGTCTTGTTTTTTAAATGTTATATTAATTTAATTTTAGTTTTAGTTATTTTAGTACATCAAGTTAAACTGAACAGACATGAGAAATATTGCCTGGGAAACTAGCTGAAATATAATAAGTTTAAGATTTTATTTTATTTTATTTCAGTAAAAAAAATATTGAAAACATATATATTTATATACTCATATTTATATACTTATATACTGTTTCTAGATGTTTTTCTGCCATTTTGGCCTGCATGTGTTATTTTTGTTGAATTATTTGAAGAATACAAGTGTTTTATTTTATTTTATTTACCACACTATTACAAACTCTTGTATTATAAGCAATGCAGCTAATTCTCACACTCTATTGGAATGATTTGTGATTTGACTTTGATTTTAAATCAGTCACATGTTCCATTTCATGAGGATGTTGCCTTAGTAGGCAGCTACCTTTGTGGGTCATAGACAACAAGCTAGCTCACCAGGTTTTATATGAAGCCCATGAAGATGAGCAATCTTTGGGACTGAAGCAGATTACAGGCTCAGTGACCCTCCTGACCTTTGACCTGTGACCTCTGACCTCAGGTGCTGACCCACCTGCGTGTGATCGAGGAGCGGATGAATCAGTCTCTTGGTCTGCTGTACAAGGTGCCCGGAGTCACTGAAGACATTCAGGACCAAGTTGGTGAGTTTGTGAGGATGAATAAAGAAACATGACCTTTGACACCTGCTGAACCAGGATTAATAACTAAAACTAAAGATTAAAAAAAAAAAAAGAAAGATGTCGTTACTGTAACGGAGCCTTGCACATGATGTGGGGAAAAAATATATATATATTGTGGCCACAAATTAAGAATTACTTAATAATTCATGGCCACAATTTACAAATTAAAGTAATTAAGTAAAACAGAAGTAAATGAGTAAATTAAACAAGCAAACAAATTTATATATATATATATATTTCCCATGTCATGTCTGAAACAAAATAAAATATAATTTTAAAAAAATTTACTTATTTGATTTCAGCTATAAAAACATATTAGTTAATTAAAATAAATAAATGTTAACTGAAATAAAATAAAATACAATATTTAAAAACTTATTTTTATTTAAAGTACTAAAATACCTCAAATTTAAATAAAATGATTTTTAAAAAACTAATGACAAAAACAACAAAATTACTAAAACTGTGACAAAAATTAAAGCAGTTTTATTTAGCAATTATTTTTATTTATACTGAATTATTTTTCATTCATCTAGCTGACAAGACAGCATTACTCATTTTCATTTAGTTTTACTTGAAGGTTCAGAATAACTAAAGCTAAAACTGAAATAAAAATTATATACATTTAAAAATAAAAAATGACAAACTTAAAATGTTAAAAACTAATTCAAAATGTTTTAAAAAAAATGATAATAGTATCTCAGTGATACTAAAATAACTGCGCTGAGCAAGTATGAGCACTTCTTTATTTTGTGTGTGGAGCTGCATCAGTGTCAATGACGACAAACTGATTCTTGAAGTTTTGCTGGAGTGATTGTGCATCAACTCATCTGTGTGTGATGGAGTGCTGTCGGCCTGATCTCACGCTCCTCTTCACCTCCTGCTACTTTATTTGTGTGCCGTGCGTCACCGCACCATCTGTACTCTCTCTCTCTCTGTCTCTCTCTCTCTGTCTCTGGCTTCATTCCTGCGTTCAGCAGCAGCTCGTCTGTCATTAAGCGTGTGTGTAATTAAAGCTCTGATCAGCAGGTCGTTTCCTCTGTAATCCTGTCGTATCATCACCATCTCTTTTCTGCCGTTTCTTCTCTCTGATTTGCTCACCACAGTGTTTTCTGCCCACGATATATATATATATATACACTGCCGCTCAAAAGTTTGGGATCAGTAAGATTTTTTATGTTTTTTAAAGAAGTTTCTGCTTATCAGCTTACTGCTTATTGCAATTTAAAATAACAGTTTTCTATTTTAATATACTTTAAATTGTAATTTATTTCTGTGATGCACAGCTGTATTTTCAGCATCATTACTGCAGTCTTCAGTGTCACATGATCTTCAGAAATCATTCTAATATGCTGATTTATTATCAATATTGGAAACCGTTGTGCTGCTTCATTTTTTAATTTATTTACATTTTTTGGGGACCTGTGATATTTTTTTTTAGGATTCTCTGATTAATAAAACGTTAAAAAGAACAGCATTTATTTAAAAAATAAATTTTGTGTTGCAATATACAATGCTATTCAAAAGTTTGGGGTCAGTACATTTTTTCTTTCTTTTTTTTTAAAGAAATTAATACTTTTATTCAGGAGGGATGTGTTAAATGAATAAAAAGTCATAGTAAAGACTTATATTGTTAGAAAAGATTTCTTTTTTGAACAAATGCTGCTCCTTTTAACTTTGTATTCATCAAAGAATCAAAGAAAAAAGTATCACGTTCCAAAAAACAATAAGAAGCAGCGCAACAGTTTCAACACTCATAATAAATCAGCATATTAGAATGATTTCTGAAGATCATGTGACTCTGAAGACTGGAGTAATGATGCTGAAAATACAGCGCTGCATCACAGAAATAAATTCTATTTTAAATTATATTAAAATAGGAAACCAATATTAGATATTGCAATGCGATTTCACAACATTACTGTTTTTCATTATTTGAATTTATTTTATTTCATTAATTGAAATAAAATTAACATCAAATAAAGTATATAAAATATTTGTATTTATTTCAGCTAGTTCCCATGGCAACATTTTTCCTAAAATGAATAAAACTAAAACTGAAATAAAAATTATTAGAAACTAGTTAGACATATATATATATATATATAAAATTAAAAGAAAAACTCATACTCAATACAATAATAATGCATATTTTTTTGAATTTTGAATAATAAATAATTATGTATAAAATTACAATAAAAATATTTTCTTTTTTGACCAAAAAAATTACACTTTTCCCTCTAAATTGCTGAACAAATATAACTTATTTGTGCATCATTTAAGTATTTATTGTACTGCGTTTACTGTATGCTGATTTAAATAAAAATGTTTTATTCGTTTTTTATTGTAATACAGTAAAATGACAAAAATCTAATGAGAATTCTTATAAAAATAATAATTATGAATTATTTTATATGTAATATAAATAACAGTAACAGTGCAAATATTTATAATAACAAGAAAACTTAACTCAAGTTCATATATGAAAAATAAAAATTTAAAATAAGTATTCATTGTCATGTTAAGACGCTTATAATAACACAGTAATCACTGGTATTGCTGTTTTCTGACTGCGGCCTGTTTCCTGACGGATATCTAATCTAAACATTACAAAAAAAGTAGCTTTATAAAGAAATGTTTTGATTCATCATAGACCCAAAAGCTGAATATTGAAATATGAAATGGTTAAAAAAAACAAAATGATCAATATGAAATTTTAACCTCCAGTAAGTGGCAGGAAGTCACTGTCTTAATGAGTGAGTCATTGAATTATTCACTCAACCCATTTGTTCAAACAGCTGCAACATTCAGACACATGAATGAATAAATCACCGAATCAATGACTCGATCTGTTGTGTTCTGTCTGTGTGTGTCAGAGCTGTTGCAGCGCGAGCAGCAGGAGATGTCGGCTCAGTTAGCGAACCTGCAGAGCGACGTGAGGGTGAGTTACGGTAACGACGCCCTGATGCCCGACAGCACCGCCAGCCTCGACCTGCTGCCCTCTGAAGACACACAGGGCTTCATCCACCCAGAGAGCTTCAACCAACCCAACACACAGAACCAGGGTATAAACACTCACACACACACATGAACACTGGCTTCTATGTTTTATGGGTTCATTCCATAGGCGTAATGGTTTTTCTACTGTCCAAACTGTATTTTCTATCCCCTCACTCTAACCCTTCACCTAAACCTGCCCCTCACACAAAACTACAGGCAATTCTAGCTTCTCAAAAAACGAAAAACACACAAATTAAAAAATGTTTTTAAGCTATTCAGTTTATGGGGACACAGGAAGTCTAAACCTCATAAACCATGTTCACGTTGTAATTAGTGCTGTCAATCGATTAAAAAAAAATTAACTAATTAATTGCACATTTTTTCTGAAATTAATCACGATTAATCCCACCTAACATTAAAGTTTTTAAATATGCTTTTATATTGCAATAATTTCACATTCAATCTTCAAATTAATGTACAAACAACATAAAGACAGTATATTTTTAATATTTTTTAATGGCATCTTTTTTTTATGACTAAAGGCCGGTATCACTGATACCAAAACTACTGATGTCTCTATAAAATAGTTTTTCAACCTAATATTTAACCATTGACTACAGCCATTCAACATTACAGTATAATTGAAAGCTATCAATTTTAACATTTATTAGACTTTAAAAATATAACTTCTAATTTAAGTGAACTTAAAACAATCTTCACATAAACCCATTATAATAAATGTCATATTTACCTGTGCCCTTCAGCAGAAATATACAGAAATTGAAATGATCAAACAATAAGTTCTAAATTAAATATTGATGAATCCTTAAAGCTATAAAAGTTATTTATTTCCTCGTTTTTTTTTTTTCTCTTTGATGAACAGACATCACAGCAGCTGGTTATTAGGTTGTTTTGGCTGCTATTTCTTTAAGAGCTGCCGCTGCTGAACGTGACGCGGATCTGACACGCATTGTATTTTCTCTCAACTCTCATCATCTTTTCTGACACACTTCAGGTCTTAAGTCTCTATTAATGAGCTGATGAGCTGACGAGTGTGTTAGATGAGGGAGACAGTGCTAGGCTGTTCCAGGACAGTTTTAAAAACCATTTCAGAGATGTTCTTAAATGTGACTCATATAAAATAATATATTACATGCATGCACAGTTTTAAGGTAGCTTTAATCGCCTTTTTGGTAACTCCATGACTTAACTGACCACGAAATTGCATGCACGTCGTTTATTTCACGTGTTGATATTAAATAGTAAAGGCTACATCGCACCCCGGCGCCTTCCGTTTCCGCACTCGTTTGACTCGCGCCTGACGCTGAAGTGTAGTTGGAGCACGCATCTGAAACGTCTCATGTTTGATGTGGTCGTAAAGACGTTCTGCGACTGAATAAATGCACTTCTTGTCAAGAGAAAAAGTGACAGAAGCAGCAGTTGTGAGTGGGGTGGCCTACCCTAGCTCCGCCCCTGCATTAATTGCATTAAAAAAATTTAACCCGTTAAACTGAAAAAATCAATCGCCTGCGCTAACATGCTAATTTTGACAGCACTAGTTGTAATACATATGTCATTATACACACTTGTGTCTTCATAAACCTTATGAACGTATACACACACACACACACGTATCCCAGCAGCCCTGGCTGCCTTATGAGTGTGTGTGAGCCAGGTCAGTGCAGCGAGCGCCATATGGAAGCAGATCTGACATCCGGCATCAGGAACACAGACCTGCTGCAATTCAACATGCTACACACTACAGCACTCAATATATATACTGTATTTATTTATTAACAAAAAAAATCTTTTTAGTTTCAGATAACTATAACATATAACTTTTTCCTGTCTGTTTGTGAATGTTGCAGTTGTTGTGTGTTTTATTAGCTAATCAGAAGCCTTTCTGCTTGTCAGTCAGATCAAGTTACCCGACATTTTTCTTCAATGTAAAATCTAGTTTTGATGTGAATATGAAGTGAATCAGTCGCTTGTGTCTCGTGTCTCTCTGCAGTTGAGCCGGTGGATGCGCGACCCGTCCCGGACCGAGGCCTGCCGACCCGACCAGGTACTTGTAATTAAAATATAAAAAACTTTTTTCATTTTTTATGTAGTTTAATTTGTACTAAAATAACTAAAACTGAAATAAAATAAAAATTTATATATAGACATATTTCAAAAATAACAAATTTTTGATGGTCACCTTGAAAGTGTCTGAGTCCCAGTTAAAAGTTTATGTAAAGTAGTAATAAATCTAATAATCACCCCAGCAAAAACATGCATGTGTATGATGTAAAAATCATATTCAGAATGTAGAGCTGAAACAGAAGTGCATGTAAACAGTCAATTCCAGCTGCATGAGTTGAAAACGTTTCAAAACCAAAACACTTGTATTTCCAGTATTTAATATCGTTTCTGTGTTTGTCGTTCAGTGTCTGGACTGAAGCCTGACGATGTTCCTGAGCTGCGGATGGAAGCTGAAGAGAGACACAGTGAAGTTTACCACCAGAAACTGGTACATGCATATATACAGTACATATTAGGGCTGAAATATGTTCAACCAGAATACTAAACATTACAAAAAAAGTAGCTTTTTAAATAAATGTTTTAATTTATCATAGACTTTATTATAAAAACTTTTAAGGCTACAGTCTTAATGAGTGAGTCATTGAATTACTCACTCACTCGATTTGTTCAAACAACTGATTCACTCAGAAACGAAGCAAGTGAATGAATGAATCACTGAATCATTGACTCACTCTATTTGTTCAAACAGCTGATTCATTCAGAAACGAAGCAATTGAATGAATTAATCACTGAATCATTGACTCTCTCGATTTGTTCAAACTGCTGATTCATTCCAAAACAAAGCAAGTGAATGAATAAATCACTGAATCATTGACTCTCTCGATTTGTTCAAACTGCTGATTCATTCCAAAACAAAGCAAGTGAATGAATGAATCACTGAATCATTGACTCTCTCGATTTGTTCAAACTGCTGATTCATTCCAAAACAAAGCAAGTGAATGAATGAATCACTGAATCATTGACTCTCTCGATTTGTTCAAACTGCTGATTCATTCCAAAACAAAGCAAGTGAATGAATGAATCACTGAATCATTAACTCACTCCATTTTTTAAAAACAGCTGATTCATTCAGAAACGAAGCAAGTGACTGTCTTTATGAATGAGTCACTGAATCATTGACTCACTCGATTCATTTCAAATGATTCGTTCAGTAACAGATAACTTCTGTGTTTCGATCAGAGGCTCAACAGTTCAGCTGTGACTTTGATTGGAACTAAACAGACTAAACTAAACTAGACAATACTGTGTTTAAAATGTGCCATAATATGAACTGTTGAACTGTTGTATAAAATCAGTATTACATTAGCAATGGTGCAGATACTGCGGAAAAGCAGCTCTTTTGCTGGTGTGATATTGCTAAACTATATCATATGATCTAAATATGTTATTTTTTTTGCCTCGTATCTTGAATTTTAGGCTCATATAACTGCATTTTAATAGGCTTTATTTCGCGGTCAGCAGTTCTGCATCATATTCATCAGCAAATGCATTTTTAGTATTTTATGATGCAGTCGTCATGGCAGCACGTCTCTGATGAGAGTTCAGCCCATGTGACTGTAATCTCATGTTTGTCTTTTGTTTCTGCTGTTCAGGTTTTCTTCGCCGAGGACGTGAGCTCCAATAAGGGAGCTATTATTGGCCTGATGGTCGGAGGTGTTGTCATAGCAACCATCATCGTCATCACCCTGGTGATGCTGAGGAAGAAGCAGTACACATCCATCCACCACGGAATCATTGAGGTCAGTCGGTGCACACGTGTGTGTTCGCTACTTCAACCCATGACTAGGGGTGTGCGATATTGACAAAAAAAAATATCTTGATATTTTCTGGGATTTTATCGTTAACGATAATTAGATGATATTTTGCTGAGTGTGTTATTGTGCTGGTACCTTAAGGACTCCCGTGGACAGCTGACTCCTGAAGTTTTTGATATTCTTCATATTCTGTGTGGTGGTCAGTTCACACTGATAAAATTGATCTTTTCCAATAAGTTTAAACTGTTTTTACATTTTATGGGCATTTTTACCTTTATAAAGCCATTTTTTCTAAAAGTGTCCTTTATCTTTTGAGTCAAATTCTTACATTTAATCAGTGAATTAGAATAATAAGACATTTTGGCTCTTAACAAGCAAATTAAATCAGTATCAATAAAATTCATCTTTGCAATGCAGAGAAACACAGAAGCTGCGTCTAAAGTGGTGTTTATATGCATTTACACTGTTTAATGCAAGACATGAATGCATTTAACCTGCAATTACAAATGCATAAATAATGTTAAGATATATTAATCATAAAATGTTTGAAATTATTTAAATAATAAAAGATACTCTGAATGTGAAATTAAAACCGCAGTAGGGGGCAGCAAGTCACTGTTAATAAGTGAGTCATTGTGATTGAACCGAATCATTTAAACGGTTGATTCATTCAGCAACGAATCTCCGTCATGTTGCTCAGAGACACAAAACAGTGCTGTGGCTGTGTTTGGAATTATTTTTGTCGTCAAAATAGCACAAAAATAGGAAATATGGGCCCGGTTTCACAAACAGGGCTTAGTTTAAGCCAGGACTAGGCCTTAGTTAAATTAAGATATTTAAGCACACATTACAGGTGTGCATCTTGACACAGATACCCAATAATGCACATCGTTAAAACAACATTTACGATATTGTCGCAGACGATATATATCGCACACCCCTACTCATGACATGATGAATATGAAACAAATGAGTCGAAATAGTGATTCATTTGGAGTCCGAATCGTTTGTCTGTCAGGTGGATGCTGCCGTGACCCCGGAGGAACGTCACCTGTCTAAGATGCAGCAGAACGGCTATGAAAACCCCACCTACAAGTACTTCGAACAGATGCCCAACTGATGGTGTGACGCTCCTCTTCCTCCCTGTTTCTCCTCCTCATCATCATCTGCAGACGGTGCAGGAGACACCAGCCCAAACTCACCACTCATTAACATCTCACTTCCTATTGGCCACTTCACATGACTGTCAATCAAACATGACTTCCCATTGGCTGGACGAATATGAACTCGGTCAGTTTCAAGTTGTTGAAGATGCTGTTTCAGTCTGAATGCAAAATTCAGATTGAACATATAATTCAGATTTAGTTTTAAATTCACTGCAGATTGTAAAACTGGGCTGGACGAGCATGAACATGAGTTTAATGCTGTTGGGGTCAGTTTGAAGTTCAATTCAGTTTAAACTGAACATATGAAGTTGATTCACATCAAATTGAATGCACGGTTCTGAATTCACTCCAGATTTTCAACTGTAAACTTCTGTTGGCTGGACGAACATCAACTTTATCAGATGGGGTCAGTTTCAAGTAGAATTGAATGCACAATTCAAATCACAAATAAATCTGAATGCATAATTCGAATTTAGTTTTAAATTCACTGCAGAATTCGCAGCTCTGACCTTCCATTGGCTAGATGAATATGAACATGATCAGATTAATGCTGTTTTGTCTCAAGATTCAGTTTGAGACTGAATGGACAATTCAAATTCAGTTCAAATTCGAATCACTCATACTGTTGAACTGAATGCATAATTTCAATTCAAATCAAATTGATTGCATAATTTGATTTCAATTCAAATCACAAATTAAATTGAACACAATCTAAATTCAATTCACAAATCGAATTAAATGCATAATTCAAATTCAGTTCAATTCACAAATTAAATTGATCACCTAGTTCAAATTCTCCTAAATCAAATGCCTAATTCAAAATCCGATTGATGCTGTTAGGGTCAATTTCAAGTTCAGTTCAGTTTAAATTGAATATTTTGAAGTTTGAAAATTCAGTTTAAAATTTGACTCATCAAATTCAATCTACAGTTGTGAATTCACTCCAGATTTTTTAACCATGACTTCTCATTGGTTGGACAAACATGAAGCTGATAATATAAACGGTGTTGAGTTCGGTTTCAAGTTGAAGACTTAGTTTCAAACTGAATGCAGAATTCAAGCGTCAGATTAAATGCATAATTCAAATGTAGATTTAAATTCACTCCCGTTTTCAACTATGACTTCCAACTGGCTGGACCAACATGAACATGATGAGATTAATACTTTTTGGGTCAGTGTCAAGTTCAGTGGAGATTTAATTGAACACATAATTCAAATTCACTTTTAAATATGATTTCAAATCAAATTCAGTGCACAGTTCTATATTCACTCCAGATGTCGGCTGGACAAACATGAAGATGGTTAGGTTAATCCTGTCGGTGTCCGTTTCAAATTCGAATCACAATTCAAACTGAATGCAAAAACCAAATTTCACTCCAGATTTTTTAACTGTGACTTACTACTGGCCTGAATGTGATGCTGTTAAGGTCAGTTTCAAGTTCAGTTAAACTTGAACACAAAGTTTGAAAATTCTGTGATCCACATCAAATTCAATGCACGGTTCTGAATTCACTGAATTCGTCATTCCCTAAACTGGCTGAATCTGACCTGTTTACTGACCGCATTCCTCCGTTACGAACCGTTAGTCCAGGTTCTGGTGAGTTGGGCTTCGTGTCGCTGCACCGTCTGCTCTCGCACTACTAACCGAGTGAAACACTGGGATATCTGAGGATGAACGTCCGAGACTTTATCCCGTCACACACACGTCTCCTCTCTTCCTCTTCCTCCTCTTCATCGCACACTGACTGCAGCTGTGCTGTGTTTGGTGACGCATTAAACCCGTCAGAGATTATTCTGCTGATCGACGTCCTTCTGAATGAGATCTTCAAAATGTTCGATTGTTTCTGGTTTCTTTTTCCAAAAAAAAAAAAGTAATAATTGTAAAAAAGAAATTTGCCAAAAAAAATTTTTTTAGTTGTCGATATTTAAGTAATGCAAAAAAAAAAAAAGAAAAGGCTAGTTGTAACTACATAGTGCATGATAGAAAAAATGACGGGAAAACTCTTCTGCTATTTGGATCTTGGTCTTTTCTCGTTTTAGCAGAATTAAACAGTACCTTGTGAAAATGTGATTTGAGTTGCACAAAAAATGACTCAATTGGCTTCTGCTTCTGATAGAACTTAAACTCAATGAAATGCTTTGATTTCAATATCTGGTTGTTTTTTAAATCCGGCTGAGATCCTGTCGATGTACATTTACTGTCTTTAATGTTTTCGTCCTATGCATTTCAGAGATTTATTTCCTCTTTCTTTATATTTAATTTGATTCTCCATTGGACTCGTGGTTGTATGTGTTTTTTAAGCGGGTGTTCGGGGGCGGGCGGGCGGGTTTTGGGTCATTGTCTGTTTGTATGTTTCTATCCAGTCAGTTTTGTGTTCTTAGATCACTCTTTGTCTGCAGATGTAGAAAGTGTTTTCTCCTCTTCGTCTCTCGTGTTACGCAGCGGTCTCAGTTTTCACTGCGGAGCTGCAGAAACTGATGCAGCGATCTGAGAAAAAAAACACCTTCGTCTCGCTGCAAAATCAAAAGAAGAAGCTTTTTGCATTGCATCGTTATTTTTCGCCATTACTGTAATGCAGGAAAATGTATTTAAATTGTGCAGTTGTAAGTATTTATCATGATTGTATTGAATTAATGCTGAGTTATAATTTTATAAAATCATTTCCATTCATTGCTGCATTACAGTAATGCAGAAATGTGCTTAACTTGCATGCAAATAATGTGGCAATGCAAAAAAAATGAACAGCTGTTAGTTTTCTTCATGCAAAATATTATTTCTTATTTTTTTCTTTTGATTTTGAGGTGAAATATGAGCTCGTGTGTTTTGATGCACGGAGCGTCTCGTCTGTCTCCTGTAGTGTTTCTGTATGTCACTCACACACCTGTTTTTGTTGTGGTCAGTTTTAGAAAGCGTCTCACGCCTGATTATAAACTGATGGTTATTATCGTGTGACCTCCAGGATCTGAAATGACTTTGATTTACAGTCGATCGCTGTAAACGGTTCATAATCAATAATCACCCTGTCCGATGAATGTCAAATCAATCGTTTACAGAATCTCCCTCATGTTTTCAGATCAGTGATGAATCCTGGGTAATTCTCAGCGTGTGTTGCTGTGGTTTGATCAGATCTGAGGTGGTTAGATAAAGATGATGAGGTTCTTTCAGTGGCATTTTTCTGTGTATCATTTGCTTTGACTGGAAATAAACTGCGCTTTCTACACTGTATTCCATAAATAAAGTTTTGAATGTACATACAGACTTGTTTTGTCTTGTCTCTTTTGTAATATATATACACACATCACTAAGATTTTTAATGTTTTTTTAAGGGAGTCTCTTTTGCTCATCAGGGCTGTATTTATTTGATCAAAAATACAGGAAAAAAACATTAATATTGTGAAATATTATTGCAATTTCTAATATTGCTTTCCTATTTGAATATACTTTAAAATGTAATTTATTTCTGTGACGCAGCGCTTAATTTTCAGCATCATTACTGCAGTCTTCAGTGTCACATGATCTTCAGAAATCATTCTAATATGCTGATTTATTGAGTGTTGAAACAGTTGTGTTGCTTAATAATTTTTTTTTTGGAACGTGATGCTTATTTCTTTGATTCTTTGATGAATAAAAAGTTAAAAAGAACAGCATTTGTTCAAAATAGAAATCATTTCTAACAACACAAGTCTTTCGCTCTCACTTTTTATCCATTTAACACATCCCTCCTGAATAAAAGTGTTCATTTGTCTTTTAATTAAATCATCATTTGTAAATCATGCTTTGAATAAAAGCGTCTGCTATGACTGAATGGAAATGTAATTTATTTTTTTAAAAAGACAGAAAAAATTGACTGACCCCAAACTTCTGAACAGTAGTGTATACTGTAACACAAAATTTCTATTTTGAATAAACACTGTTCTTTTTAACGTTTTATTTATCAAAGAATCCTGAAAGAAGTATCACAGGTCCCAAAAAAAATATTAAGCAGCACAACAGTTTCAATATTGATTATAAATCAGTATATCAGAATGATTTCTGAAGATCATGTGACACTGAAGACTGCAGTAATGATGCTGAAAATACAGCTGCGCATCACAGAAATAAATTACAGTTTAAAGTATATTAAAATAGAAAACTGTTATTTTAAATTGTAATAATATTTCACAATTTTACTGTATTTTTGATCAAATAAATGCAGCCTTGCTGAGCAGAAGAATCCTCTTCTTCAAAAAAAACATTTAAAATCTTACTGATCCCAAACTTTTGAGCAGCAGTGTATGTGAACAAAAACTTAAGAATTGAACAGAATCCTTAGTTAATGGTTTTACTTTTTATTTAACATTTCGTTATTAGCTGTAGTATATTCTTCGTATCTGAATGTGTTTAGTGATTTATTTCGGTGTTTATTTCTACACATTAAACACACACAGATTCGCTCCCTCTGCTGTCAAACCAGGATAATGCCTCAGCATTTCCATTACATGCTTACAAGTAAAAATGATTAAAATATTCAATTAAACAATTTTTAACTAAAATAATTGCAATGAATATTACAAACTGCCTGACTTTATTCGATAAGAAGCTGTTTTATTTCATCAACATATTCGCAGCAGCAGAGAGTTTTCTTTATTATTGTTATTAATTGCCAGAAAAAAAAGACACGAACAGCTCCGTGTTATTTTATTTGTGTTTTAGATGTTGTCTTCTTTTTTTTTTTCTCACAAATTCGCTGAAAATAAACGGAGGATGACGCTCGTGACGTCATCGAGCGACGGCGCGTCATACCCATAAGCCCCCGCGGTGATCCGGAAGCAGTCGTTCGTCTGTCTGTCTGAGGCTCGGGTGTCAAACACAAGGTTAGACGAGATCTTTCTTTATCGTGTTTGAATTTAATCAAAATGAAAATATATTTGTTATATGTGTAAGTTATGTGTGAACGGTAGTGTCGCTGCGGTTTAGAGGTCAGTGTAACGCTGCTCCTCACACTGATAATCAGAGCTTTGCTAATGCTAAAATACTTGAAGAAATGTCGTTATAGTGTATTATATTGCCGTGTTCGTGTACTATAGTAAGTTACTCCGCTAATCCTGTGCGCGGGTCTCAGTTTGACCTTGCGGAGCTTACAGGGAATCACTCGAGACATGGATTTATTTGACAGTCAAAGTCAAAACTGGCCTGAATCTTCCTCATAAGAAGCTTTAAACGAGCACAAAAACACGAAAACAGCGCCTCACCGCAGGGCTCTCGGATGGTTTCATGCTGTAAACCTCGAAAAAAAGGCTTAAAGTTGTCATTTGACGACTGCGTTATTGTAGTAAACTAAAACACACTCTTTTATTGCTTGAAATAAAACCAACGTAAATATAAATAAATAAAACATGTGCAAGTTTCATTATATTTCAACTAGTTGCCAAAGCATTGTTACTCATTTTATTTTTATCTTTATGTACTAAAATAACTCCGTAATAGTTTTTATTTATTAAAGTATATCTATAGATTAAAAAAGTAATAATTTACTAAAACTTTAACTAAAATGTAAGTAAAAACAGAAAAATAAAGTCTAATTAATATGAACCAAAACTGATATTCTCTCAGTGATACTAAATGAACACTTGATTATTAGTGTTGCATTTTTCTTAATGTTATGCCTTATATAGCCAAGTAACAAGTCCCTAAATGTATTTTATTAATACTATTTATTTTAATTTTATTTTTTTACATTTCTCCAGTCAATTGGTATTTGTTTAAGGGTTTTGTTAATTGATGTAATAATATTGCTATATAATATTACTGATGTTATTATTTATATATATATATATATATATATATATATATATATATATATATATATATATATATATATATATATATATATATATATATATATATATATATATATATATATATATATATACACTCACACATGCATACATACACAAGCAGTAGTATTGTTGCATTTTTTATATATATATATATATATACATACATGCGCACACACACACACACACACACACACACATATATATACATAGAGAGAGAGATGTATGTAAATACATATGTTATATAAATGGAGAAAAGTGCTTTTTCAAGTTTTTATAATGTTTTTAAAATTTGTCCCGTCAAACCAATAAATCCTTTGCTTCTGGAGAGGTTTGGTGTGTTTCTGTCTGCTCTTCATCTCTGTGTGTGTGTGTGTGTGTAGATCATGGCTCTTCATCGGCTCTGGCGTCTGTCGTCTCTGCTGCGTTCGGCCGTGAGCGTGACGCTGCGCAGGAACATCGGTCTGTCCGCCGTCGTCTTCAACAAAGCCAAAGACCTGGATCCCGTGCAGAAGCTGTTCCTGGACAAGATCCGCGAGTACAACACCAAGAGCAAGTGTGTGCCGCAGTCAGACCCACTCGTACTCGTGCTGCGCTCTCAGTGGTCTACACTGGTTTTCTCTGGTTTGTGTCGTAGGGCCGCTGGTGGTATGGTTGAAGCCGGTCCGGCGTATCAGAAGAACCTGGCGGAGGAGATGACCAAACTCCAGCGCTTATACGGAGGAGGAGACCTCACCAAGTTCCCTCAGTTCAAATTCCCAGGTGATGATGATGATGATGATGAGGGTTTGAATGCTGCACAAACATCTCACACTCACAAGATAAACTTCCAGTATTATAAACTCATGTGTTTAGTTATTGCAGGTGACATGACTTTTTGCTTTCTATTATTGTACTTTACTGTATTTTACTTAGATTTTTTCTGCTTTATAAGTGCTTTATACATATATTTAGATTTGACATTTCACTACTTGTAATAAACATTAGCTGAAATAAAATATAAAAACTTGCTAAAACCAACATTCCTCATTTTCATTTAGTTTAATGTACTAAATTATCAAATAACTGAAATAAAAATGTATAATTTTAAACAAAAAATAACAATAATAATAAATGCAAATGATATAGAAACACATATTTAAAAAAAAAACAACCTATGAAAAATAAAACCTGATTCAAAATATTAACAGAAACTATAACAGTACATCAGTGATACTAAAGCTAGTAATATTAGTATTGTTGCGTTTTTAAATACAAATAGTTAAATATTATGTTTTATGTTTTGAGAAGAAATTCCAGGTCCATTACTGCTTTCTTTGCACTTTGCATTTTTGCAGAC